>NC_052162.1:60094585-60292436 GCF_902713615.1 Scyliorhinus canicula | reverse complement strand
CCTCTCCACCACCACTTGCCCCCCCTCCACCACACAGCTTGGCCCCCCTCCACCACACACTTGCTCCCCCTCCACCACCACCTATGCCCGCCTCCACCAACCCACATAATAGCACCCTACCACCAGCCACCAGTTGCCCCCCTCCACCACCACTTGCACCCCACCTCCACCACCACTTGCCACCCCACCACCACCACTTGCCCCACACCACCACTTGCCCCCACACCACCACTTGCCCCCCCTCCACCACCACTTGCACCCCCTCCACCACCATGCCCCCACCACCATTTGCCTCCCTCCACCACCACTTGCCCCCCCTCCAACACCACTTGCCCCCCTCCACCACCACGTGCCCCCCCCTCCACCACCACTTGCCCCCCCTCACCACCACTTGCCCCCCACCACCACCACTTGCCCCTCTCCACTCCCACCACTTTGCCCCCCCCTCCGACCACCACTTGCCCTCCCCACTCCAACCACCACTTGCCCCCCTCCACCACCACTTGACCGCCCCTCCACCACCACTTGACCCCCTCCACCACCACTTGCCCCTCCTCCACCACCACTTGCCACCTCCACCACCACCTGCCCCCCCTCCCCCACTTGCCCCCCTCCACCACCACTTGCCCCCTCCACCACCACTTGCCCCCCTCCACCACCACTTGCCCCTCCTCCTCCACCAGGATTTGCCCCCCCCCCACCACCACTTGCCCCCTCCACCACCACTTGCCCCCCTCCACCACACTTGCCCCTCCCTCCACCACCACTTGCCCCCCTCCACCACCACTTGCCCCCCCCCCACCACCACTTGCCCCCCACCACCACCTGCCCCCTCCACCCCACTTACCCCCCTCCTCCACCACCACTTGCCCCCCACCACCACTTGCCCCCCCCCTCCACCCACTTGCCCCCCCTCCACCACCACTCGCCCCCCCTTCCACCACCACTCGCCCCCCCCACCACTCGCCCCCCCTCCACCACCACACTCCCCCCCCACCACCACCTGCCCCCCTCCACCACCACGCCCCCCTCCACCACCACTTGCCCCCCTCCACCACCACTTGCCCCCCTCCACCACCACTTGCCCCCCTCCACCACCACTTGCCCCCCTCCACCACCACTTTCCCCCCTCCACCACCACGCCCCCCTCCACCACCACTTGCCCCCCTCCACCACCACTTACCCCCCTCCACCACCACTTGCTCCCCTCTACCACTACTTGCCCCTCTCCACCACCACTTACCCCCCTCCACCACCACTTGCTCCCCTCCACCTCCACTTGCCCCCCTCCACCACCACTTGACCCCTCCTCCACCACCACTTGCCCCCCTCCACCACCACTTGCCCCCTCCACCACCACTTTCCCCCCCTCCACCACCACTTGCCCCTCCCTCCACCACCACTTGCCCCCCTCCACCACCACTTGCCCCCCTCCACCACCACTTGCCCCCCCCACCACCACATGCCCCCCTCCACCACCACTTGCCCCCCTCCTCCAAACCACCACTTGCCCCCCCACCCCCACTTGTCCCCGCTCCTCCACCACTTGCCCCCCCCTCCACCCCCACTTGCCCCCCCTCTACCACCACTTGCCCCCCTACACCCCACTTTCCCCCCCCACCACCACTTGCCCCCTCCACCACCACTTGCCCCCCCTCCACCACCACTTGCCCTCCTCCACCACCACTTTCCCCCCTCCACCACCACTTGACCGCCCCTCCATCACCACTTGACCCCCCTCCACCTCCACTTGCCCCCCCTCCACCCCCACTTGCCCCCCTCCACCCCCACTTGCCCCCCCACCACCCTTTGCCCCCTCCCACCACTTTGCCCCCTCTCCACACCACTGCCCCTCTCCCACCACCACTTGCCCTCCTCCACCACCACTTGCCCCTCCTCCACCACCACTTGCCCCCCTCCACCACCACTTGACCGCCCCTCCACCACCACTTGCCCCCCCCCTCCACCACCACTTGCCCCCCCTCCACCACCACTTGCCACCTCCACCACCACTTGCCCCCCCTCCACCACCACCTGCCCCCTCCACCACCACTTGCCCCCCCACCACCACTTGCCCCCCTCCACCACCATGCCCCCTCCACCACCACGTGCCCCCCCCTCCACCACCACTTACCCCCCTCCACCACCACTTGCCCCCCTCCACCACCACTTGCCCCCCTCCACCACCACTTGCCCCCCTCCACCACCACTTGACCCCTCCTCCACCACCACTTGCCCCCTCCACCACCACTTTCCCCCTCCACCACCACTTGACCCCTCCTCCACCACCACTTGCCCCCTCTCCACCACCACTTGCCCCCCTCCATCACCACTTGACCCCCCTCCACCACCACGCAAGGGGGGAGAAAGTGGTGGTGGAGAGGGTGCAAGTGGTGGTGGAGGGGGGCAAGTGGTGGTGGGGGGGCAAGTGGTGGTGGGGGTGGCAAGTGGTGGTGGAAGGGGGCAAGTGGTGGTTGAGGGGGGGCAAGTGGTGGTGGAGGGAGGGGCAAGTGGTGGTGGAGGGGGGCAAGTGGTGGTGGAGGGGGGGCAAATGATGGTGGTGGAGGGGTGGCAAGTGGTGGTGGGGGGGGCAAGGGGTGGTGGAGGGGGCAAGTGGTGGTGGTGGGGGGGCAAGTGGTGGTGGAGGAGGGGGGGCAAGTGGTGGTGGAGGGGGGCAAGTGGTGGTGGGGGCAAGTGGTGGTGGTGGGGGGGCAAGTGGTGGTGGAGGGGGGCAAGTGGTGGTGGAGGGGGCAAGTGGCAGGGGGCAAGTGGTGGTGGGGGGCAAGTGGTGGTGGGGGGGCAAGTGGTGGTGGAGGGGGGGGCAAGTGGTGGTGGAGGGGGCAAGTGGCAGGGGGCAAGTGGTGGTGGGGGGCAAGTGGTGGTGGGGGGGCAAGTGGTGGTGGAGGGGGGCAAGTGACGGTGGGGGGGCAAGTGGTGGTGGAGGGTGGGACAAGTGATGGTGGTGGGGGGGCAATTGGAGGTGGGGGGCAAGTAGTGGTGGAGGGGGGGCAAGTGGTGGTGGGGGGGAATTGATGGTGGGGGGCAAGTGGTGGTGTGGGGGGGGCAAGTGGTGGTGGAGGGGGGGCAAATGGTGGTGGGGGCAGGGTGGTGGAGGGGAGCAAGTGGTGGTGGGGGGGCGTGGTGGTGGAGGGGGGCAAGTGGTGGTGGAGGAGGGGGGCAAGTGGCGGTGGAGGGGGCAAGTGGTGTAGGAGGAGGTAAGTGGTGGTGGAGGGGGGGCAAGTGGTGGCGGAGGGGGGCAAGTGGTGGTGGAGGGGGGAAAGTGGTGGTGGAGGGGGGGCAAGTGGTGGTGGAGGGGGGGCAAGTGGTGGTGGAGGGGGGGCAAGTGGTGGTGGAGGGGGGGGCAAGTGGTGGTGGAGGGGGCAAGTGGTGGTGGAGGGGTGGCAAGTGGTGGTGGAGGGAGGGGCAAGTGGTGGTGGAGGGGGGCACGTTGTGGTGGAAGGGGGGCAAATGGTGGTAGGGGGCATGCTGGTGGAGGGGGGGCAAGTGGTGGTGGAGGGGGGCAAGTGGTGGTGGGGGGTCGTGGTGGTGGAGGAGGGGGCAAGTGGTGGTGGAGGGGGGCAAGTGGTGGTGGAGGGGGCAAGTGGTGATGGAGGGGGGCAAGTGGTGGTGGAGGGGGCCAAGTGGTGGTGGAGGGGGGGCAAGTGGTGGTGGAGGGGGGCAAGTGGTGGTGGAGGGGGGCAAGTGGTGGTGGAGGGGGGCAAGTGGTGGTGGAGGGGGGGCAAGTGGTGGTGGAGGGGGGGCAAGTGGTGGTGGAGGGGGGCAAGTGGTGGTGGAGGGGGGCAAGTGGTGGTGGAGGGGGGGCAAGTGGTGGTGGAGGGGGGGCAAGTGGTGGTGGAGGGGGGGGCAAGTGGTTGTGGAGGGGGCAAGTGGTGGTGGAGGAGGGGGCAAGTGGTGGTGGAGGGGGGTCAAGTGGTGATGGAGGGGCGGTCAAGTGGTGGTGGAGGGGGGGCCAAGTGGTGGTGGAGGGGGGGCAAGTGGTGGTGGAGGGGGGCAAGTGGTGGTGGAGGGGGGCAAGTGGTGGTGGAGGGGGGCAAGTGGTGGTGGAGGGGGGGCAAGTGGTGGTGGAGGGGTGGGCAAGTGATGGTGGAGGGGGCAAGTGGTGGTGGAGGAGGGGGCAAGTGGTGGTGGAGGGGGGTCAAGTGGTGATGGAGGGGCGGTCAAGTGGTGGTGGAGGGGGGGAAACTTTTGATTAGAGATGCTTATGTGGCTGGGATGCAGACTGCCGCTATCCGCCAGCGGATGCTGGAAAAAGACGACCTCAGCCAACTGAGGCACGGACTCTCTCCACCTCCCTGGATGTCGCCGACTTAAACGCCCGCGCCTATGTCCCCAGCCGCGCTGCAGCACCCTGGGCCTCCTGGCACGCTTCCCCACCGCCATCCGCCGCTCCTGACCCCCCTCAGGCCTGCGCCGCGGGACACCCTGACAAGTCTACGGGGCCCCGCTGCTATTTCTGTGGGTTCGCAAAACACCCTCGCCCGCGCTGCCCGGCCCGCTCCGCCCTCTGTAAGAGCTGCGGGAAGAAGGGCCATTTTTCGTCGGTCTGCCAGGCCAAATCGGTCGCTGCTGTGCCGCGCAGCGACCGGGGATTCCCCCCTCCGGGCCTTTCCGGGCCCTTCCAGCGCACCGCGCCAATCTCTTCCCCCCCCCCCCGCCCCTGCGCCCGGCCTGCGCGCCTCTCTGCCCCCGCTCTCAGCCGCTCCAATCGGCCCGCAGGCACCGCTAACCCCGTCCCCAGCAGCCACGAGGGTCCCACGGGCGCCGCCATCTTGGGCCCTGGACGCCATGTGCGGGTCCTGGGCTCCGCCATCTTGGGGCGCCGACTCCACGTGCGGGTCCTGGGCTCCGCCGTCTTGGGGCCCCAACTCCACGTGCGGGTCCTGAGCGCTGCCATCTTGGCGCCCCGACTCCACGTGCGGATCCTGGGCACCGACATCCTGGCCCTATACCCCCCTCACTGTCTGCAGCCTCGCGTCCCTCAAAGTGGACCCCCCCTCCTTGTGTGCTAATCTCACCCCCGATTGCAAACCCGTCGCGACCCGGAGCAGACGGTACAGCGCCCAGGACCGGACCTGCATCAGGTCCGAGGTCCAGAGGTTGCTGAAGGAAGGGGTCATCGAGGCCAGCAACAGTCCCTGGCGAGCCCAAGTGCTGGTGGACCGGACTGGGGAGAAAAACCGGATGGTCATCGACTATAGCCAGACCATCAACCGGTTTACGCAACTGGACGCGTATCCTCTCCCCTGTATTTCCGCCATGGTAAACGAGATAGCGAAATACAAAGTCTTTTCCACTGTGGACCTCAAGTCCGCCTATCACCAGCTCCCCATCCGCGCGAGTGACCGCAAGTACACCGCGTTCGAGGCTGATGGGCGCCTCTACCACTTCCTCAGGGTTCCATTCAGTGTCACAAATGGGGTCTCGGTCTTCCAACGGGAGATGGACCAAATGGTCGACAAGTACGGATTACGGGCTACCTTCCCGTATCTCGATAATGTCACCATCTGCGGCCACGACCAGCAGGACCATGACACCAACCTCCGAAAATTTCTCCAAACCGCAAAACTCCTTAACTTCACTTACAATAAGGATAAGTGCGTGTTTAGCACCGACCGTCTAGCCATCCTCGGCTACGTAGTGCGTAACAGAGTGATAGGCCCCGACCCCCAACGCATGTGCCCCCTGATGGAACTCCCTCTCCCCAATACCCCCAAATCCCTTAAACGCTGCCTGGGTTTCTTCGCTTACTACGCCCAATGGGTTCCCAATTACGCCGACAAGGCCCGTCCCCTCATTCAATCCACGACCTTCCCGCCGTAGTCGGAGGCCTGCCAGGCCTTTAGCCGCATCAAAACGGACATCGCAAAGGCCACGATGCGCGCCATCGACGAGTCCCCTTCCAGGTCGAGAGCGACGCATCAGAAGTAGCTCTGGCGGCCACCCTGAACCAAGCGGGCAGACCCGTGGCCTTCTTCTCCAGAACCCTCCAGGCTTCCGAACTCCGCCACTCCTCAGTGGAAAAGGAAGCTCAGGCCAGAGTCGAAGCTGTGCGACATTGGAGGCACTATTTGGCCGGCAGGACGTTTACCCTCCTCACAGACCAACGGTCAGTGGCCTTCATGTTCGATAATGCACAGAGGGGCAAGATTAAGAATGACAAGATCTTACGGTGGCGGATCGAGTTGTCCACGTACAACTATGAGATCTTGTATCGTCCTGGGAAGCTCAATGAGCCTCCTGATGCCCTGTCCCTTGTTAAGCAAAGCATTCTGAAAGCTTTCAAACACCACATTTAATCTGCCAGCGCGCAGATAGACCGCCTCCGCTCACTCCACCATCCAGTGGTGACCCGTTTCTACCATTTCATAAAGGCCCGCAACCTGCCCTTCTCCATCGAGGAAGTCAGGACAGTAACCCGTGACAGCCACATCTGCGCAGAGTGCAAACCGCACTTCTACCGCCCCGAGCGCGCGCATCTGATCAAAGCATCCCGCCCCTTCGAACGTCTCAGCATTGACTTCAAGGGGCCCCTTCCCTCTAGCAACCGCAACATTTACTTCCTGACGGTAATCGACGAATACTCCCGTTTCCCCTTCGCCATTCCCTGCCTCGACATGACCACATCGACCATCATTAAGGCCCTCTTCTCCATCTTCTCCCTGTTCGGCTACCCCGCATACATACATAGCGATCGGGGGTCCTCATTTATGAGTCCTCATCAATTCCTGCTCAACAGGGGCATTGCCTCTAGCAGGACGACCAGCTATAACCCTTGGGGTAACGGACAGGTCGAGCGGGAGAATGGCACTACCTGGAAGACCATACTACTGGCCCTTCGGTCCAGAGATCTCCCTATTTCCCGATGGCAATAGGTTATCCCCGATTACCTACATTCTATCCGCTCACTCCTCTGTACCACAACAAATCAGACACCTCATGAACGTCTTCTTGTTTTCCCCAGGAAGTCGTCCTCCGGATCCCCTCTCCCGACGTGGCTGGCCGCCCCCGGACCCATCTTGATCCGGAAGCATGTGCGGGTGCACAAGTCCGACCCGTTGGTGGAACAAGTCCAGTTACTCCACGCTAACCCTCAGTATGCGTACGTGGAGTACCCCGACGGTCGGCAGGACACGGTCTCCCTCCGGGACCTGCCACCCGCCGGCGTGCGGCCCTCCCCCCCTTCACCACAGACCCCCCCTGTTCTTTTTCCCCCAGCGCCCCACCCAGGCCACCCCTCCCCCATCCATGGCGTCTCCACCACCAACCCGGGTTACGGAGACAGTTCAAGTACCATCACTCCAGGACATCTGCGGAACCACCACCATCGGCTGAACCAGCGTCACCAACTCCACTGCGGCGGTCTGCCAGGACGTCACGGGCAACGAAAAGGCTGATCAAGTCAATTTAACTTTCAACAACACCATGGACCTTGTATGGACAGTATGTACTGTTGTTAAATGTCTGGGCCAGTGGGAAGCCAAGGATACATTTTTTTTCCTTCTCTCGCTACTACTCATACCACCAGTTCTTCTCTCTCCCCCCCCCCCCCCCCCCCCCCCGGCTTCTTTCTCCGCAAGGGGTGAATGTGGTGGTATGATTAACATAGCTGCCTGCCATTAGTGCAGAACACCGGCTTACCATTGGCCCTGGTCGGTCATGTGCCTCTCGACCGATTGGTTGAGACCAGTCATGTGACGGCTCCCCGATTGGTTGAGAGGCTAAGTTAACCCCGCCTCCAGGGCGGGGTATAAATACCCAGTACTCTCGGCGGTCGTCCATTTACTGTAGTCGACCACAGGGCTAACATCTAGCTGATTAAAGCCATACTTTTGTATAGCAACTCATCTCACGTTCAATTGATGGTACATCACGGAGTTTGCACTTTCTCCCTGTGTCTGCGTGGGTTTCCTCCGGGTGCTCCGGTTTCCTTCCACAGTCCAAAGATGTGCAGGTTAGGTGGATTGGCCATGCTAAATTGCCCTTAGAGTCTAAAAAGATTGGGTGGGGTTGCTGGATTACGGGGATGGGGTGGAAGAGTGTGCTCAGGTAGGGTGCTCTTTCCAAGGGCTGTTGCAGACTCGATGGGCCGAATGGCCTCCCTCTGCACTGTAAATTCTACGATGATAGTTTATTTTGGTTTGGACAAATGGATGTGTTTTTGGATGAATATGTTATGGTCAGGCGGTTTTTCATACAAGCTGTTGGCCAAGGAGACCCTATGATGTGACATACCAGCGAGATGGTAATGTGACAAAGAAGTTCATGCATTACTCATACATTATTGGAGGAGAGGGTGGAAGAGAGGGTAGAGTCATTTAATGAAGGGAAGTTCGCCTATGTGAAATGGAGTCTGAGTAGCCAGCGAAGGACAGCCCATCCAGAGTGAAGTGATGCCTGCCTCATCATCCTGTCTTTCATCCCCTTCTCCCCTTCTCCTGAGATGGCCTTTGTATGTCTGGTACTACTGGCTGCACCCATGCATGTTGTGTGTACTGGGAAATCCACCAGAATGCTCCACGTTCAGAAGGATTGCTTTACCATGTCAGTGATCTGCTTCATAATCCTGGTGATGCCATAGTTTTCATCATACGCCCGTTATTCTTGCATGATTGGTTGTCGAGATGGTGCCATCTGCCAGGTGTAAGGGAATATCCATTGTCCCCAACTACCAACCCCTGGTTATTCTTGGAGGCCGAATATGGTGGGAATGGCAGACTGTCATAGAATTAAGGCATCGTGGCTGTTGCTATGATAGTGGGTAGACAGTCACAAATATTATGGCGTGCCAACATTTTGACACACTTATGTACATTAAACTGTTACCCCTTCAGTTCCCATACCCCTCCCTGTTAACATGGGTGGCCCCACAATGCCCAGTGTATGCAATCGAAGGATCCCTGCACTTTTCGCACCACTGGGAATCCTGCTGTTCTGGCAAAGTCAAAAGGCCTTTTATCCTGCTTTCCCCGGCTTAGAGAGAACACCGTGTAACTGCCATTCTTCACCCCACACAGTCACCTCTCAGATGCAGCAATGGATGTTGCAATGAAAGATGTTGGTTATGACACCCACACCCAACTGGAATAATTTGGAAGTTGAAGGCTATTCGCATGTGGTGCCCTAACTGTGTTGTGAAAGATCCGGCACAGATCACTGACTACCTCCTGGTTGAATCTGAACCACCTCAGGCATTGCTCCTGTGTGAGGTAGAGTTATGGGAAATGCACTTGGGAAACCTGATGGTATTCGGGTCTTAAGTGTAGAGCCCTCCTCCTCACTCTACTTTGTCCCAGAGCTTTCTCTCTGCAATCTCTGCTCTATCTCTCTATTCTGTTGCAGATCCAGAGGCACTGCAAGTACAGCCCCCATGCTTCTTGCAGACTAGGCTACAAAATTATCTGCATCCGTGCCCACCAACAGATCTTCAAAATCAAGCTGCTGTACTTCCATAATTTCAACACAGTCAAAGGCACCTCACCTGCAAGTACCCTTTAAATAGCACTAATGAGAGCTTCTATGTGTGGGCTGAATCTATGCTCAGCTAAGAGTGATTAGATTAGACGTTCTGTGGACCTGAAGGTTTGAAAGACAGGCATCAAAGCAGCTGGAAAGGCTCATTATAGCCTTTTTGTGTCCTACTCACTGTTTACATTCTCACCTAATTTTGTATCACAGCACACGTAGAGCGAAGGGACCTAGAATAATGTATCCAAGTCATTCACATAGATTGTAAATCGCTGAAAGCCCAGCACTGATCCTTGTGGCACTCCACATGTTGTAGCCTGCCATCTTGAAGATAGCCCATTTATTCATACTGTCTGCTTTTTGTCCATTGAGCAATCCTCCATGCCAATATCACTCCCAACTCCATGAGCCCTTATCTTCTGTGTTGACCTTTTGTGTGGCACCTTATTGAAAGCCTTTTGGAAATACAAGTATATAGACTGGCTTTCCTTTATCTACCCTACCAATTGGCAGTACAGCCATGCCATTTTATGCCTTCAGGGCTTCTGTTACATGACCCTGGAACACACCTACTAACTTTGTGCCTGTCATTTTATTGTAGGTATCATTGATGAATGAGATGACGTAGCTGCCAAATCATTATCAACATTTTTTTTTTTTTTTTACAAGTTTCGTGTCAGCAGGACTAAAGTTGGATTACGGAAATGAAGTATCAAATAAAGCTAAATCCATCTCTGATCACAGCAGTGGTTAATTGTGTTCTGATATTCTGCTTTATTTTCTATATTATAATAAATATTATAATTACAAACATAAAAGTAG
This sequence comes from Scyliorhinus canicula, assembly GCF_902713615.1. Classification (NCBI taxonomy): domain Eukaryota; kingdom Metazoa; phylum Chordata; class Chondrichthyes; order Carcharhiniformes; family Scyliorhinidae; genus Scyliorhinus; species Scyliorhinus canicula. The sequence goes on along the minus strand of NC_052162.1, from coordinate 60,282,128 downwards.
CCATTGCACTTGGGAACTGTAAGATATTGGGATCACAAAATGCTGGCCGTCATCAAACTTGTAAGTGCTGAGGTGATGGCTAATTTACCTGCAGTTAATAAAGCAGTATTAATGGAAACATAATTGGCCAGCATTCAAGAATTACTCCTGGCTCAAGGGTACAAAATTCAAACTGTGAAAGATTGATGAAGAGGACTTGAATACATCAGAATGTGTTAGGCAGGCTGTCCATACTGTGCCCAGAGTTATTCCCCAAAAGGTGCACTGGGAAAACTGGGGAATACTTCTGAGCTCAAAGAAGAAAGTAGTGTTCGAGTGTGAAACCAGGAAACACAGATTAGCTTGTTTTTCAAAAGGAAATAAACTCGAACCAAGACCATTGTCCAATTTCAGAAGAAGGATTAAAGTTTGTTTTCTTCCAGCGTTACCATTGTCAGATCTCCCAAGAATAAATTTAAGAGAATGTTGAACTGCTGTAAGTAAACTGTATGTATTGGAATTCATATGTATATTAACATTAGTGTAATGACTCATTTAAATATGCATATCAGGATCTCGCCCGACGAGAGCAAGATCCAGATTGCAAAGTCTGGCGACACTCTGTTAAATCTAGTGAGACATTTCGAGCATCGTGAATCTCATGAGAGGACACCAAGTTGGGCGCGACGAGGTCATTGAATCACGCCCCTTGTGTCACAGAAATACTATCTTTATTAGTTGCTAAACCCAAGGAAAATAATAAAGGACACAGCATACACACATATTTCAAAAGTAAGAAAAGTTAGAGTCCAAATAAAAGTTAAAAGAATATACAATTAAGTCCTTTGTTTGTCTCTGAGATGTAGATTGTTGACTATTGCAATCATTTGAAATTAACAGGTTTCTTTTAAAATCTTGGAGTTGAATTGAAGTTCAGTGGGCAGCATGGTGGCGCAGTGGGATAGCCCTGCTGCCTCACAGCACTGAGGTCCCAGGTTCGATCCTGGCTCTGGGTTACTGTCTGTGTGGAGTTTGCACATTCTCCCGTGCTTGCGTGGGTTTCACCCCACAACCCAAAGATGTGCAAGCTAGGTGAATTGGCCACGCTAAATTGCCCCTTAATTGGAAAAAATGAATTGGGCACTCTAAATTTATTTTTTAAAAAGAATTGAAGTTCAGGTAACTGCACCATGCTAGACGTCAACGTGAATTATGCCAGGTCCCCCACTATGTGCACCTGGCAAGCAGAACCCACGGGAGGGGGTCTAAAAATGTATAGGTTGCAGGTTAGGTGGATTGGCCAAGATAAAATTGCCCTTTAGTGTCTGGGGATTAGTGGGGTTAGGTGGCATTATGGGGATAGGATGGCGGAGTGGGCCTCGGTGGGGTGCTCTTTCAGATGATCGGTGCAGATCTGATGGGCCGAATGGCCCCCTTCTACACTGTAGGGATTCTATGATCCTTCAGGGGGAGAATACCCCGGCACTGCCCCTTAGCATTTCCAAGACACTGCCCCATGACACTGAACCCTGGCACTGCATTGCTGGGAGGGTGTTGCATGGATGGGTATTTTGTGACGGGGGGGATGGGGAGTGCGAGAGAGGTTTCGTGAGGAGGTTCTTTTTAAAAATGTTTTGTATCAGCTCATCCTTTAAAAACAGCGCTCCATTAATACAGCACATAGGCTTTCTCATGATTTTTGCCACCCACTGTGCTACTCTGCCTATTTCTGAGAAAATTATACCCATTGTCTTTTTTTAAAGCAAAACAGCTCCTTTTTAAATAGTTAAATATGTCTTTGGTTAGCTTGTGACTATGATAAGTAGAGTTCACTCAATTATATCTTCATCATTATCATTTATTTATCATTGTCATGACACAATCTATAGCCATTCCCTATCATAAGGTTTTTGCAGTTGAGCAGATTTGGGAGGGCAGTAGCAGGAATAGACTGGTTGTTAGGTGGTTATCCTTTTTCCATTCAATACTGATTCACTGAAATGCATTGCTGGTTGGTGTGGTGGATGCTGATTTGTTGCATGCTTTCAGGATGAAGCTGGAACCGTGATCAAATAGAATGCCAGTAACTTTACAGATAACACAGGTCCATGCGATCTCCTGGACGTCTTTCAACAACGACAGCAACAATTTATAATCCCTGGCTGATAACTTTTTTTTGTTAAGAAATTTGGAGTACCCAATTAATTTTTTCCAGTTAAGGGGCAATTTTGCATGGCCAATTCACCTACCCTGCACTTCTTTTGGGTAGTGGGGGCGGAACACACGCAAACACGGGGAATCCGCAAACCCCACACAGACAGTGACCCAGAGCCGGGATCGAACCTGGGACCTCGGGGCCGTGAGGCAGCAGTGCTACAATCGCGTCCACCAGCTCTTGACGCTCCTTCCTGACCTCTCTGTCTATGTGTGCCTTGTACAAGATGGTCCCCCCCCCACCCCCAAATCACTGCCTTTAATGCCTCCACAAAGTAGAGGACAAGACCATCCCCTTCTCATTCAATTCAACGTACTCCTTTATGGGCCTAGAAATCATCCCACAAAATCAGACAACAGTCCCACATCCAGCCTCTATCCCATGCGTTGGCTCCAACATCAAGTCCGCCAAATGCGATGTGATCCAAAATAACTATCACCAAATACGCTACGCTTTTTCACTCCAGGTAGCAGGGTCCTACCCATGACAAAAAGCCAATCCTCGAGTACACCTTGTGTACTGGAGGAAAAATGAAAACTCCTTACCCCTCAGGTGCGTAAACCGCCATGGTTCCAACTCTTCTGCCTCCTCCATGAATGCAGCTAACACCTTCGCCATCCTCGAATGTGCCAGCGACCTCGGCCTGGAGCGATCCAACTTCGGATCCAATACTTAGTTAAAATCCACCATAAAGTCAATTGGTGTGTATCTAATTCCAGAATTGCAACCAATAACCGTGCTATAAACTTATCATCTCCCAATTCTGGGTGTACACATTTACCAACACCACGGCCTTCCCCTTCAATGTGCCTGTAACCATCATGTAATAACCCCCCCCGATCGGCCAAAACCGTCCCGCCTGGAAACTAACCCTCTCCCCATGGGCCCGACTGTCAAACCCTGTGTGGAAAACCTGGCTCACCCAGGCCTTCCGCAACCTGGTCAGGTCCCGTGCTGCAGGTGAATTTCTTGTAGGAACACCTCATCGGCTTCCCAACAAAACAATTAGACATATTGTGCCCCACCCAACCTGGCCCAACGAGCCGCAGCCTCTCCCACCCCCCCTTTCCGCTACTCTTGGCAGGTTAAATAATAAATGGTGTAACTATGAGGTGTCTGTGCTTACATAACCCAGGAGGATTCTTGAATCACCAATTATCCAATTATTACAGATTTATAGTTTTATTGCAGTTTTATAATTTTATTGCAAGTGATTGCATATGATGCAAAAAATATCTTTTAGCTCTTTGCTGTTAAGAATAAAAACTTTCACAAACTGCTACTCAACCAGAGGCCTTTATCCAGCTGATGTAATTTAGGGTTAACGTCACTCGCCTATCCTTTAGAAAGAAAGCCCAGTGCATGCCCCAGGCTAATGTAACATTGCATGGCACATGCACTGAATTTAAGCAGTCATGAGGAGAAGTTGCAGGTCATCACATTCAATAGAAATCATTCTGATTTGGACAGAAAATGACCTCCATGGAAAATGCTATGTTAACTAAAAGCCCCGGGCGAAATTCTCCCCTACCTGGCGGGGGCGGGGGTTCCTGGCGTAGCGGAGTGGCGCCAACCACTCCGGCGTCGGGCCTCCCCATAGGTGCGGAGAATTCCGCACCTTTAGGGGCTTGGCCCGCGCCGGAGTGGCTCCCGCTCCGCCGACTGGCGCCAACGTCCTTTGGCGCTACGCCGGCCGGCGTCGGGGCTGGCCAAAAGGCCTTCGCCAGCCGGCATGAGTCCGTGCATGGGCCAGAGCGTCAGCGGCTGCTGACCTTACCACCGGCGCATGCGCGGTAGGGGGGTCTCTTCCGCCTCCGCCATGGTGGAGGCCGTGGCGGCGGCGGAAGAAAAAGAGTGCCCCCATGGCACAGGCCCACCCGCCGATTGGTGGCCCCGATCACGGGCCAGGCCACTGTGGGGGCACCCCCTGGGGTCCGATTGCCCTGCGCTCCCCCCCCTCCCCCCCCCCCAGGATCCCAGGGGCCCACTCGCACCGCCAACCCAGCCGACAAAGAGGTAGTTTAAACCACGTCGGCGGGATTGGCCTATCAGCAGCGTGACTTCGGCCCATCGCAAGCCGGAGAATCGCCGTGGGGGGCCCGCCGATCGGCCCGGGGGGGCACGTCGACCGGCGGGGCGTGAGTCCCGCTCCCGCCGATTCCCGGGTGGCGGAGAATTCCAGCCACGCCGGGGGCGGGATTTACGCCGGTCCCGGGCGATTCCCCGACCCTGCGGGGGGCAGAGAATTCCGACCCCCAGATCCCAGAAACTAAATGCACACATAATTCACATTTGCACATAAATAATGAGAGACAATTGTAAAACTTAACTAAGCTTTGTAATTGCAGCCTTTAATTCCATTTCCTGAAAGAATCTAATCAAAATTTCACTTTACTTCAACTCATGTTACTTTAGCAAATTTTTCTATGAAATGTTTGTTGAGTCACAACAGCACTCATTGGCCTCTGCTACCTTTTTTCCCTGTAATTCGAATGCCAGATTTATATAGCAGAATTTCCACCAGCTAGCAAAGTGAAATGAACTGACTGACTCTGAAATTGTCAAACTATGTTGTGGAGTCAATGCATATTTATCGCGTACTGGGCATGAATTTTGTGCCTTTGACTTGTATAGTCCCTCATGCTAGAAAGAGGAAAGCAACAAAACTTTTACAATCACATTATGGATAAACACTCTCTGTGGTTCGGGGCAATGCAAACCTTGATCTGCGTTAGATTAATTGAATTAAATTGGAGTTAATAGCAGTTGAAACATAGAAGAGAAAGAATAAGCACAGTTGATGGAATGGGCAGATAAGTGGCAGATAAAGTTCAATGCAGAGAAATGTGACCCTGGTGTACATGTACTTAAATAATTCTGAAGGGCAACTAGGGATGGGCAATAAATGCTGGCCTAACCAGCATTGCCCACATCCCATAAATGAATGAATAAATAAATAAATAATTGATGTTGGCAGGCATAGATTGAGAGAGCAGTTAATAAAGGAAGTGGCATCCAAGCATAGAGCACAAGATCAAGGATGTTACATTGAACTTGTAAGAGAAACTAGTTCTGGCTCAGCTGGAGTATTGCATCCAGTTCTGGATGCTGCACTTTAGGAAGGATGCGAAGGCATTGGAGAGAGAGCAGAAAAGATTTATGAGAGTGGTCCCAAGAATGAGGAACTTCAGTCATGCAATAGACTGGAAAAATTGAGATTGCTTTCCTCGGAGAAGAATAGGCTGAGAGGTGATTTGATAGAATCATAGAATTTACAGTGCAGAAGGAGGCCATTCGGCTCATTGGCTCTTTCAAAGAGCACCTACCCAAGCCCACACCTCCACCCTATCCCCATAACCCATTAACCCCACCCAACACTAAGGGCAATTTTGGACACTAAGGGCAATTTAGCATGGCCAATCCACCTAACCTGCACATCTTTGGACTGTGGGAGGAATCCGGAGCACCCGGAGGAAACCCACATACACACAGGGAGAACGTGCAGACTCCGCACAGACAGTGACCCAAGCCGGAAATTGAACCTGGGACCCTGGAGCTGTGAAGCAATTGTGCTAACCACTATGCTACTGTCCTGCCCAGGGTGATTTACCAGGGTTTGTCAAAGTGCGGTTCGTGACCCGCGGGAGGATGTCGGGAGGGTCGCGGATTGATCAGCCAAGGCAATCCTGAGGTAGTCCCGATCGCAGGAAAAGCATCCAATGGCTGCTACCAGCAATTAAATTGAGAATGGCGTCTGCTACCAGCTTTTAAATGAGTCTGTGTGCAGTCTTCTAACTATAAGCGGCAGCAGTGAGCAGCCCACCGCATTCTGCACGTACACGTGATGTCAAGTGCCCTGTATGTATGCGCCTTTGGTGGCAAATCATAGAGGATTCCATTTTCTAGCTGGTTAAAAGCACATCAAGAGGACTGTGAAGATGGATCAAGGAAGAGACGGCCAGAGACATTCTGAGAAGGCAGGAGAATGGGGATGAGAAAATATCAGCCATGATTGAATGGCGGAGCAGACTCGATGGGCCAAGTGGCCTAATTCTGCTCCTATGTCTTATGGTCTTATGTACACAAAGAGGCAGAGAACCTACAGGCCAGGATCTCACATCTGAATCTGGTGGAGAGAGCTGCACAGGAGAATCAATGGCAGGACAGAGTAGTGCTAGTGTTAACTCGATACAGAGCTCCAGGGCCTCTAGTGAACAGCCTGCAAAGAAGAAAGTTAACTCGGGAACAAAGTGGTATAAAAATGATTTCTTGGTGCATGGTTTTATCAATTGTGCCAATGCAATAAGGGGTGAAAAACCCCATGTGTGTTATATGCATGGACGTATTGACAGATGAGAGAAGTTTCAGATTTTAAAAAGAGAAATGGTGGGTGAAAAATTCCTATTGAGGTTGAGATCTGAGAGTCAGTTATTAACTTACAGCTGACTCCAAATGAAAAGACTAAGTTGCTGTACCTGACCTGTGACGGCAAAAGTACATGAGGCTCTCAGCATTCCTGAGTATCATCTCCCAGGAGTATCCAGCACTGAGTACAACAAACATTTTGTTGCTATTGCCCTTCGTGGATGACCTGCATGTGTGAGGTTGAATTTTCCATTCTCATAAAGATGAAGACAGCACAAAGGAACTGGCTGAACTTTGACCCTAACATGTGCATTGTCCTCTCCTCCTGTAAACCTGTTGGAGTGAGATTGTGAGGACGAAGCAGGCTCCCCTTTCGCATTAAGGGTAAGCGAACGTGAAGTGTGTCGCAAAGGTCAGCTTGTGTGGGTCCTGAAAGACAACCGGTTGGCAAAAGTGGGTTGGGGGGAAAAAAAAGTTTGAAAACCACTGTGATAGAGGCATTCAAAATCATGAGGGATCTAAACAGAGTGGATAAGGAGGGAGAAACCTCCCACTCTTAAAAGGAATGAGAATGAGAGGGCATGGATTTAAAGCAATTGGTAAAAGAAGCAAAAGTAAAATTAGGAAAAACATCTTTGTGGTTGGTTGGTGTATGGAATACACTGCCTGAGAATGTGGTGGAGGCAGGTTCAATCAAAGCGTTCAAAAGGGAATTAGATCTTTATCTGAAATGGAAGAATATGCAGAGCTAGGAGAGGAAGGTGTGAAAATGGCACTCAGTAAATTGTTCATTTCGAGAGCCGGGGCAGTCACAGTGGACTGAATGACCTCCTTCTGTGCCAAAACATTTCTGCGATTCACATCCCTTTCACAATCCCTATCTATCGATTCTTGTTGGATAGTATTTATCAGTGGATGTTGATCAAGCACATTTGTGACCAGCCCCTGGCGGACCCTATTAGACTTTGAGCATTGGTGTATAAGCTGAAACATATAAATTGGTTATTTTGGTGCGTTACCAGGGGGTAATTGGCATTAAAAGAACTGGATCCACCAGTTTGCACCTTCCAAAAATAACTGAATTTACGGAATTATGTCATTTAGATATCTGAAGTGAGCTCGTTGCATGTTTTACAAATCAGATTTTGCAACAAGAGGTTATTCAAAGCAAATCAATTCATGCTGAGCTAAAATTCACACCAAAAGCATGGAAAGGGCATTCTTCAGTGGTCAAGCGAGGAGCGTAACAATTTTGTTTTGTCTGAGCATGCAACATTTGTGAAAAGAGGTTTTAACAGACTACCTTCCCACTACATTTGTTTTAAAAAGAAGCTGCCAGAACCTTCTTTGGGAAATTTGGAACTTCCAATCCGGTTTTTCCAAGTTACTGCCATAATGGCCAATCAGTAAAATGTCAGACGATGCAAATTACAAAGGTAAGCTTTATATGAAGTCCCCATTACAAACATAACTCTCTCTCTTCCAACGATAAGCTCCTCAACTTCACTCCCTTGACTCTCTCTCTTCCAACGGTAACCTCCTCAACTTCACACCTTTAACACTCTCTCATCTTCCAGCGGTAAGCTCCTCAACTTCACTTTGTTAACTCCAAGGCAAACAGACTTGAAAGTATATGGCAGATAATTTGTGTAATAATCCACTGCCAGATCTGGCTGGACCACTATTGGGTCCTGCTCTCGTCGACTGTAACTTCTCACTATTCTGCAGAGATAACCCTCAGTTTCTCTTACCTACTTCAAATCATCTTCTTAAACTACTTTTCCCTGTTTCTTCCAACAGTAAGTGGCAATAGCTCAGGGGCTTATTTGTCACTTAGATATAGACAAACCATTAAGCTGCCTCAGTTACATCCATTCCTTTCACTCGTCATCAGGCCAAACTTCCTCAAAAGAGCCCCCTCTCCTAGCTTGTATCTACATTCTTTCTCTAGTTTCTCTCATCTCTCCCCTTGTCTGTCGATCATATTCCCACTAAACTGCTGACCACACAGATTATCCGACCACTTCCCCCACTCTTTAGGGATGTAAATGGTTCTCTATCTACACCTGGTATTGGCCTCTCTTTTAAATCTACCACCATCGTTGCTCTCCTGTCAAAAAAACAACCCTTGACCTTTTGCAAACTGCTGTTCCGTTTCCAATTTGCCTTCAAAGTTCTTGAATGTGCTGTCAAATCTGTTCCCATCTTTTGTGGAACTCCATGAATTCCGCCGATCCAATTTTCACCTTTTCCACAGTACTGGAATAGTTCAAAGTCACAAATGACATCCTATGTGACTATGACACAGATAAACTATCCTTTTTAATCCTTCTCAACCACTCTTCAGCCATTGGCTTAGTGGACCACACCATTCCTCTCCAATACCACTCTACTAGCATCCAGTTGGATAGGACCACTCTTACCTAGTTCCATTCTGATCTATCTAAGCATAGCCAGAGAATCAGCTGCAATGTCTTCTCTTCATGCTCCTGGTATCACTTGAGGATCTGCCTGTGCCTTATTTCTCATTTCCACACTGTTACTTGTTATTTTAAATTGCTGTAAATCACGACCACCTTGACAGAATTTGATGTATTAGTTCAGTAAATTGCACTTAGTCTACAAACAGGAGCAGGAGTCAGACATGTATTCTTAGCCTCCTAGTTAACATTAACTGTACATAGTCTACCTTCAAATAAAGATCCCACATTTCTGCTTCACCAATCCTTGTTGTATGATTGGTATGTTTGTTACACAACACTCTTAGGCAACATCACCTGAAAGCACACTATTTGTTTTGACATGTACAGTGCCAACACCCAGCTCTATCTCACAATGTTACAAAATTATACTCCACTGTTGCTAAATTATCAGACTTCTTAACTGACATCCAGTACTGGATGAGCAGAAATGTCTTCCAATTGGTAATACTGAAACCATTGTTTTTGGTTTCAAATTATGGCCCCTAGTTACTGACTCCAGTTCCATCTCTTACATCAATCTAGTCTGTTTGCAACCTTGGAGTCATATTTGGCCCCACGTTGAGCTTCCAGCCACATATGCATGCTATCACAAAGGTAACCTATTTCCACCCCCACAACCACATATCTATATTTTGAATGTATTTTATTCCAAACTTATTCAAACATAAATATTCCGGGAACATGCTCTATCAACTCACAGTTTTACAGTCCGTACAAGTTTTTTCCCCGTTTTCAGGCCGGGCCCCGCCCCTCCCCTCCTTTCCCACCACCCCCACCCGTGACAAACAACTCCTCAAACGTGGCCACGAACAGTCCCCATCGTGTATCAAAGACCTCCGCCAAACCCCTCAGTTCATTCTTGATTTTCTCCAACCGGAGGAAATCATACAGATCCCCTAACCAGGTGCCACCCGTAGCGGTGTTGTCGACCGCCATTCCAGTAAAATTCTTCACCGGGAAATCAGAGACGCTGAGGCCATGACATCGGCGTTCCTCCCTTCCATCAGCTCCGACTTCTTCGATATCCAGAAGATTGCCACCATAGGGTCTCCCCCACAATCTTTGTTAGCGTCCCGAACACTCCAGCTCAGTACCTCTCCAGCTCCTCACAGCTCCAGAACATATGCGTGTGGTTCGCTGGTCCCCGCCCACACTACTCGCACTCGTCTGCCACCCCCTGTAAGAACCCACTCATCCTCGCCTGAGTCATATGTACCTTGTGTACCACCTTAAATTGTATCAAGCTCATCTGCGCACACAAGGAGGTCGAGTTCACCCTACGTAATGCCTTGTGCCACACTCCCTAACCAATCTTCCCCCCCACCCCTCGCAACTCCTCCTCACATTTCTCCTTGATCCTCACCACCTGCAGACCTCCATGTTCTCCCAGCCACCCATACATGTCCCCGATCTTACCTGTTCCTTCCATGTCCGGAAGTAACAACCTTTCCAAGAGGTCATACTTCAGCAGCCTGGGAAACCCTATTCACACCTTCCGTGCAAAGTCCCTTACTTGCAGATACCTAAATTTGCTTCCCCTTGGAAGCTCTAGCCTCTCCCTCAGCTCCTCTTTGCTTGCAAACCTCTCTTCCAGACACAAATCCCACACCCTCACCAGCTCCACCTCTTTCCACTTCCTATTAATATCCCCAGCTGAAACCCATGGTTCTCACATAACGGCGTTAGCACCGACATCCTTTCAATCCTAAAATGCCACCTCAGCTAGTTCCAAACCTTAATTATGCACAATCAGTGTCTCCGTATATTTCCTTGGTGCCAGCGGTAGCGCCGTCAACACCATGGCCCTCTGGCTGGGCCCGCTACAGGTCTCTTCCTCCATCCTAACCCATTCTATCCCCTCTGCTTCCCACCACCACCTCACCTTCTCCACATTCGCCACCCAAAAATAATGCAGCAAGTTCGGTAGCGCCAAACCCCCCCCCCCCCCCCCACCTTCTGCCTCTGCAGCAGGGCCCTCTTCACCCTTGGAGCTCCCTCGTACATCATCACTGGCTTCGATATCTTTAATTTTGAGGAAGGATAAGGACTCTTAGCCGTATTCAATTCAAAGTGGATATTTGGGGGCATATGACGGTGGCCAGAATGAGCAGGTTCTTTGAGGGGGTGGAGGATAAGTGTGGGTGATGCACGGGGAGGCCCCGAGAACAATGTTCACATGTTTTGGGCTTGTCCGAAATTGGAAGGATCCTGGCAGGGGTTCGCTGATGTTATGTCCGAGATACTGAAGGTGAAGGGTCCAGAAGTGGCAATTTGCAGAGTGTTGGAAGACCCAGGAGTCCAGGAGGCGAGAGAGGCCGACATCTTGGCCTTTGCCTCCCTGGTAACCCAGAGATGGATTTTGCTGGAGTTGAGGGACTCGGGGGCGGCGAAGCCAGGGGTGTGGGTGAGCAACCTTGCTGAATTCCTTAAGCTGGAAAAAATCAAGTTCACCTTGAGAGGGTCTGGGTATGGGTTGCCCAAGGATAGTTAAAACGTCAGGGGGGGAGCAAGGGGATTATAGGGGATAGAAACAGGAGAGGCAGGGTGGGTGGAGGGGTGCAGCAGTGAGGGTAGGGCAATAGGGTATTATTTAATTGTTATGAGACTTCCTGTTTGTTCCCTTTTTTGGTTTTGGTTGTGTTTCATGTATATATATATATAATGCCTTAATAAAAATATATATATTTTTAAATATGTGCGAGAAGAAGGAATACTCCCTCCCCCGTCACCATGGGTCATACACTCCATAAACCCTCCTAGCTTTTTCACCACCCGCAGCCTTCCCATTAACCTGGGGCTCGACCTGTCCACCTTTGGCTCCAGCACACAGTGAAAGTCTCCTCCCCTAATCAACTGGTACGTGGCCAAGTCTGGAATCGCTTCCAACAACCCCCTCACAAACCCCATATTACCCCAATTCAGTGCGTTTACATTCACCAACTCCACCGGAGTCCCCTCCAACACCCTGCTCACCATCACATATCTCCCACCCGGTTTCCTCACTTCCTGTGTACGAAGGCCGGGAGTATTACTTTGAAACCCCAGAGGTGGCCAATGACAAACTGAGGAAGAACTGAACTTTAATGGGAGATGGAGGAGCCGGTACTACGGTGTTCGGAGGAGACGGGTAGTGTGGGGGTTGGAGGTTTTTTTTTCTTTTCTTCCTAGGTGGAGGGTTTTTGTTGGGTCGACTATTTGTTGCAGGGGTACTTCCCCCACCACAACCACCAACACCCCCTATAATATTATCGACAGATATTTCTGTGACAGATAACCTGGTAAGGGTGAGGTCGAATAGGGTTTTCCCTTGAGTTGGATCTCTCACAATCTGCCACCCTTGGTGTTTTATGGACATTGAAGCCACCACCCCCTACCCCCCCCCCCCCCCCCACCCCTATCCAACCCCCCCAGAATGCATTATGTGCCCTTACTAGCCTCAATGCTTCTTCAAAGCAGTTTTCAACATGGAGATGTGTTCATTCAGCTGAGGAAGGGGAAGGGAAGTAGGTGTTAATCAACAGGAGATTTCCTGACCCATGTTTGACCTGATGCCATGAGACTTCATGGGGTCTGAAGTTAATGTTGAGCACTCCAAGGCAACTTCCTCCCAACTATAAACTACTGTGCTGCCACCTCTGCTGGGCCTGTTCTGCTGTTGGGCAGACCATACCCAGCCTGATGATGGTGGTGTCTGGGACTGGCTGTAAGCTATGATTCAATGAGTATGATCATTTCAGGCTGGTGCTTGATTAGTCTGTGGGACAACACTCCCAATTTTGGCACAAGCGTGCAGATGTTAGTGAGAAGAACTCTTCAGCTTCAACTGGGTAGGCTGTACTTTTTGTTGTATCCAGCATCTAGGCTGATGCTGGGTAGTCTTTCTGGTTGTATTCTTATTCAACTTTTCCATAATATTTGACACAACTGAATGGCATGCTAGGTTATTTCAGTTAAATATCCACTACTTTACTTTGACTCTCTGGTCACATGTGGGGCAGACCAGTTAATGATGACAGGTTTCCCTTCCTAAACAATATTAGTGATTTATGTGATCACACACCAACTGCACATCGATAGACGGGTAATATTTTCAGTTGTGCTAATCAATCCCCAGTGAGGTTGAGGGACCTGGGGCTGGATTCTCCCCTGGTCTGGCCAGGGCCAGGAATCCTCCGCACCTTTAGGGGCCAAGCCCTCCTCACCTTTAGGGGCTAGGCCCGCGCCGGACAGCGGGAAAGGCCTTTGGCGCCACGCCAGCCGGGGCCGAAGGGACTCCGCCGGCTGGCGGAAATCCGTGCATGTGCGGGAGCGTCAGCAGCTGCTGATGTCATCCCCCCGCATGCGCGGAGGGGGGGGTCACATCCGTGTCGGCCATCGTGGAGGCTGATGCCCGCTCAGAAGGAAAAGAGTGACCCCACGCCACAGGCCCGCCCGCAGACCGGTGGGCCCCGATCGCGGGCCAGGCCACCGTGGGGGCACCCCCCGGGGCCAGAACGCACTGCCCCCCCCCCCCCCCCAGGATCCTGGAGCCCGCCCGTGCCGCCAGGTCCAGCCGGTAAATACCTTGTTTAATTCACGCCGGCGGGACCGGCATAACAGCAGCGGAACTTCGGCCCATCGCGGGCAGGAGAATCGCCGGGGGAGCCCGCCGACAGACGTGCCGCGATTCCCGCCCCCATCGAATATACGGTGCCGGAGAATTCGGCCGCCAGCGGGGGCGGGTTTCACACCGGTCCCAGGCGATTCTCCGACCCGGCCCGGGGGGGGGGGGGGGGGGGGGGGGTCGGAGAATCCAGCCCCTGAAGAGACAATGGGTGCGATTTATAGAAAAGTGTATAAATGTGATTTTGGGCATGAAGGTGAGGTGTTTCTTGATGGCCACTTTGGCGAGAGGGCGGCCTGTATTAATGGCACTCAGTGCCGGAAATGAGCCCCCACGAACTATTCGCCATCACTGGCTGTCTCGCCATCTGATTCGTCACACTTGCGCCTCAATGTCTCGCCACTAACAAGACAGAGCTGCTTTGAAATGCTCCCTCACCACTCACTCCCAGTCAACACACAAGCATGGCAGGGCCGGCGTAACGGAGGATGCCGACCTGGCCAGACTTGTTAATGCTGTTGGTGCAAGACAGCACATCATGTTCCCCCGAGGGGGACCAGCCAGGGTCACCAATACCACCTCTGAGGCAAATGCAGCGGCTGTCAGTGCAGGAAGTGTCAGAAGAAGACCAACGACCTCCACCAGGATGCAAGGGTAAATTACTACCTCCTGGCATCAGTTCCGCCTGCCACTCCTTAAATTCCAAACACGCACCCTACAAATCACTGCCTGCACTCGCACCCTCCTACATCCGGGGCTGGATTCTCCGCCCCGCCGCGCCACATTTCTGCCCCAACCTGCCAGCGGCATCCTCCGTTACGCCGGCCGGTCAATGGGGTTTCCCATTGTGGGGCAGCCCCACGCTGTTGGGGAACCCCCCAGGCTGCTGGCAAAACGGAGAACCCTGCCGGCGGAGAAACCCGCCCCCGATCTTTGTGCTTGTTCCTCAGCAACCCCTGGCACCAACCAGAACAGCCCTTTCATGTCCAGGTGCGGTGCACACACAAGCCGCCTGCCATTTTCCCCCTGACTCATCAAGCGTGCGGTCACAATGCCCTCTCTTTAGCCCGCAGGAAACGGTAGCCCATAATAGGCAGGGAAGGGCGAAGATGGGTGGGCGGGCGGGGGATGCGGTAAAAAAGTAAAGTTCCCATTGTCCCCCCTGACCATTGGCTGCTTTCCCCTTTGAAGGGGAGAGCTGACTGGTGGTGACTTTTATTTAAATATTTTTATTCAAGGCTTTTACATTTTTCGCAAAAGATCAGAAGAACATCAACCTAAACAAACAACTACAGATCCCCAGCAGCCCCTGATACCAACACTGCACCACACCCTGCCTTCCCCATTTTACCCCCATGCTGCACCCCCCCCCCCCCCCCCCCCCCCCCTCCCGCTGATCCCTCAATCCTCTTTGAAGAAACCAATGGACAGTTTCCACCTCTGGGTGAACCCCTCTTCTTACTCCTGCAAAGCCAGTAGACTGGTTCTGGTTGCTGAGAAGGTACGTGCGATCAAAATGGACCCCGCTCCACAATATGCCATGGAACTTCGCTCTTTTCTTGGATTAGTTGATTATTCTGGGAGTTTTATTCCAAATTTGGCTACCACCCTAGCCCTCCTCCAATTGTTTTTGAAAGATCGTCAGCCTTGGAATTGGGGAAAGGCCGAGGATACGGCATTGAACAACATGAAACGGTGGTTACCCTCTTCAGGGGTGTTGACACATTTTGACGCCTCAAAGCCATTGTACATCACATACAATGCTTTGCCGTATGGCATTGGGGCAGTTTTGTCCCATCAAATGGGTGACGGCTGTGGTTGTCTGATTGAGTTTGCTTCCCGGACGCTGGTTGTGGTCGAAGGAAAATATGACGAGGTTGAAAATGACAATCTGGTGGTCATATTTGGTGTAAAGCGATTTCACCAGCATGTCTATAGCCGCCATTTTTTAAATCGTCACCAATCACAAGCCATTGCTAGTCCTCTTTCGTGAGCACGAGGCAGTCCCACCCATAGTGTCTGCAAAGATTTTGTGATGTTCTTCGTTGGGTCTATCTGGATACTTTGAGAACGTAGTGTTAACAAAGAACATCAAGCTGCGTTATTGAACAAAGCTGATTTATACTGCTAAATTAAAGATTCCAACCAGTCAACAAGGAATAAGTTATTAAATAAAACAATACGATATCTCTAACAACAGAACTCTATGCTATGCACCTAGTCTCTCTAATGCCTTACAACCTTCTCCCAGAATCCCAGAAGTCATATGATATGTATATCACTATTCCTTATCTCCATCTCTGGTGAAAAGTATTATTACCTTATTGTTAATCCCTTGTATTCCTTCCAAAACATATATTGTTACAGATTCAACCTGGGCTCTGTTATTGGTGGCTTACGAATGCTCAAGCAATGCTCAGGGACCTGGATTGCACATGCTGATGCGATGAGCCACCTTCCCCTACAGGTCGAACCCGTGAACCCTCCTACAGCAGAGAAAGTGATTGCTGTCCCGAACTACATGGACACCTTGGGCGGAATTCTCCGACTCCCGCAGGGTCGGGGAATCGCCCGGGGCCGGCGTAAATCCCACCCGCGCGTGGCCAGAATCCTCCGCCACCCGGGAATCGGCGGGAGTGGGGATCACACCCCGCTGATCGGTGTGCCCCCTGCGCCGATCGGCGTGCCCCCATGGCGATTCTCCGGCTCGCGATGGCCCAAAGTCCCGCCGCTGACAGGCCAATCCCGCCGACGTGATTTAAACCATCTCTGTGCCAGCGGGATTGGTGGCACGAGCGGGTCCTGGGGGGGGGGGGCGTGGGTCGATCAGACTCCAGGGAGTGTTCCCACAGTGGCCTGGCCCGCAATCGGGACCCATCGGAGGCGGAAGAGACCCCCTCCACTGCGCACGCGCCGGTGGTGACATCAGCGGCCGCTGACGCACCGGCGCATGTGTGGACCGGCGAAAGCCTTTCGGCCAGCCCCGACGCCGGGTGGCATAGCACCAAAGGCCGTTGGCGCCAGTTTTGGCACTGGCCGGCGGAGCGGAAACCACTCTGGTGCGGGCCTAGCCCCTAAAGTTGCAGAGAATTCTGCACCTTTGGGGAGGGCCGATGCCGGAGTGGTTGGCGCCACTCCGCCAGGCCGGGACCCCCCGCCCCGCCGGGTAGGGGAGAATCCCGGCCCTTGTTCGTCACTGCCTCATGTACTCTTGACTGGAAGCAAACCAACACTGTACTTGCTAAGATGCATCTGGTGAACAGTATCAGCCGCTACCACAGGAGTTGAAGGCTCTCTCCTCAAAATTGTCGAAGTTGACGGCATCCTCCTGTAGGGCACCAGGGTTCTTGGTCCGGCGAAGGGACAAGCTGCCGTACTGAAGGACCTTCACAACAGACAACCTGGATACTGGTGAGAAGCTATGTCTGGTGGCTGGGATTGGACACGGATATTCAGACATTGGTCCAGCAGTGCTCCATCTGCCAGGAACACCAGAGGCTCCCTGCGGCAGGACGCCTGAATCTGGACACCCTTTGGCCCACATGCATGTCTTTTGCCTGTCCCTTCTTGGGTTTGATATTTCTCGTCCTGGTAGATGCCTACTCAAATAGCTGGAGGCCCACAAGATGTCAACGATCACCCTCCGGGTGACGATCGAGCGATTGCGCGCTTTCCTTTCCACCAACAGGATCCCGGGAGTACTTGTGACCAATAACAGGGCTTCCTTCACAAGTGAAGAATTTGCCGCTTTTGTGAAGGGTAACAGGATTCGCCACGTCTGCACCACCTCATACCATCTGGCATCGATTGGTTTAGCAGAGAAGGCCGAGCAGACAGTTAAGCAGAGGCTCAAGAAACAGATGTTCAGCTCGCTGGGCATAGATTGGCAAGATTTTAATTTTGTACATGTGACACGCAGTAACTGGGGGCGGCCCCTGCTGAGATGTTAATGGGCTGTAGACTTTGCACACGCCTGTGTTTGATTCTGCCAGATATCAGCACGAAGGTGCGCCATAACCAAGATTCACACGGACATTATCCAGATCAACATTGACTTCTTCCCGTTTCACACCTGATGATGCAGTTCAGAATTATTTCAACAAAGGTGCTCGTTGTCTCTCTGGGATTATCGAACGTCAAACAGGACCAGTCTCATAGCAAGTTCGGGTTCGGGGTCAACTAATGAAGTGATACCTAGATCTCATTCACTCACAGAGGTTACTCCTTCATGATGTGCTTTGGAAGAAGCCTTCCCCGGATCCTCCGGCTCCATTGCTAAACCAATCAGCTGTGATGCCTCCAGTCTCTCTCAATGCCGACATGCCCGACATTGTCTCATCAGACTCCAAGTGGGGACGCAGATCATGGAAGTCTCAGACACCAACTCCATAGTTCAGCCACCTTCTGACGATCATCCGCTACATTGTTCACCAGCACGACATAAGCCGACTGATCCAGCGCATCAGCTCCATGAGGACATTCCAGAGCCGAAGAGACTCCATCGTTCTGCCTGCTCCTCCTTCTCCATCTCATTGTTTGTCGAAAGGGGTCTTCGGACTTTGGAGTGAGGAATGTAATATCATGCAAGGGGACTTCTTGTCTTTCCCATGCTCCTTGCAGAGTAGGTTTAACTGTCTGCACGTTCCTCTCTGCTAAACCATTCGATGCCGGATGGTATGGGGTGGTATGTATGTGGCGAATCCTGTTGTCCTTCTGTGGTGAATCATAGTCCGTGTAATTCACACTGTTATTATATATGATGTACTGTGTCCATGTAAGCTCGGTATACGAGCAGTTGCGCGGCTCTGCCCATAGGGGGAGATGAGGAGTTTGTACTGGTCTCCACCCTTGGCTCTGCCCATGGCTCCGCCCATGGCTTCTCCCACTAACCGGAAGTATAAAGCTTGCAGTCGTGAGCCTGCCTGCCAGTTCATCTTGTCGCAGGCAGGCTCTGTTGAAAGACTATTAAAACCACTGTTCACTTCCAACTACGTGTCGTGTGAATCGATGGTCACATCAATTTAATAGTCTTTGGAAACAAGAAGAAATCGAAGAAACAACTATGGAATCAGCCCTCAAACCTGACCGACTCAAACTCGACCTGCAGGCTGCAAAGGCAAGAGAAATCTTTCAGCACTGGCTCAGATGTTTCAAGGCCTACCTGGCTGAATCAAGTACTACTGAAACTACAGAGGAGCAGAAACTCAGTCTACTGCATGCAAGGGTGAGCCACCGTATATCTTCTCAACTCAATAGTACGAACTCGCATACGGGGGCCCTAGCCATGCTAGATCAAATGTACGTGAGGCCCATCAATGAGGTATACGCGCGCCATATTTTTACGACCCGCCGCCAGCGCCCCGCTGAGCCGTTGGAAGAATTCCTGCGGGAGTTAAAGACTTTAGCTCGGGACTGTAATTACCAGGCTGTATCAGCCAAACAGCACATGGAACTTGCCGTTAGAGATGTGTACGTGGCAGGCCTCAGATCGCATTATGTGCGCCAGCGGTTGCTAGAAAAAGGGGCCCAGAACTTAGAGGACACAGTTGAACTAGCTACCACTATGGAGGTCTCATTCCGCAGCCTCACCTCATTCCCTGCGGACCAAGAGACCCCATCCTGGGCCCCGACCAGCGACTGCCCCAGGCCTGCGCCGCGCGGCCACCCACCCACTACGCAGCCCCAGTGTGCCGTTTTTGCGGACAGCCTAAGCACCCACGACAGTACTGCCCGGCCCATAACGCGACCTGCAGCAGCTGCGGTCGCAAGGGACACTACGCTCGGGTCTGCCTGGCGAAACAGGCTTCCTCTTCTAACTCCCCCGCAGCCCAGAGCACTCATTTCCAGAATCCACAGGCCCGCAGGCCCCGAAATGCTACAGCCTGTACTCCGACTCCGCCCCCAAACGCGTGCGACTCATGGGGGCCGCCATCTTGGCAACCCCCCTCCACGCAGCCAGCCACGTGCGACTCATGGGGGCCGCCATCTTAGGTGCCATCTTCCTCACCGCCTGCCACGTGCGATCCACGGGAGCGGCCATCTTCTTCCAACTCAGAAATTTGTCTAGAAGAATACGAACTCAGAGGGCAGTCAGCACGGGGCCACTCCAGCACAGCTGATCGAGCTGACGACTACCCGCAACTCAGCGCAGTGACACTGGACCAGTCATGTCCAAAACACCTCCGAAATTCAATGATGACCGTTCAAATCAACGGGTACAGGACGCCATGCCTCTTCGACTCCGGGAGCACCGAGAGCTTCGTACACCCAGAACTGGTAAGACGCTGTTCGCTCCCTGTTTTCCTGCACGGCAAACTATCTCCCTCGCTTCGGGCTCCCACTCTGTTCACCTCCAAGGGCGCACGGTCGCGACCCTATCGATCCAGCTGTACGTGCTCCCTGAACTCTGCGCCCCACTCCTACTGGGACTCGATTTCCAGTGCAACCTGAAAAGACTCACACTCAGCTTCGGCGGGCCCTTGCCCCCACTCACTATTTGCAGCCTCGCCACACTAAAAATCTCCCCCCCTCCACTCTTTGCCAATCTCACGCCGGACTGCAAACCCATAGCCACTCGCAGCAGGCGGTACAGCCTGCAGGACAGGGTATTTATCAGAACCGAGGTCCATAGGCTTCTACGTGAGGGGATCATAGAGGCCAGTAACAGTCCCTGGAGAGCTCAGGTGGTGGTCGTCAAGACCGGGGAAAAACTCCGAATGGTAGTGGACTATAGCCAGACCATTAATCGGTTCACGATCCTTGACGTGTATCCCCTCCCCAGAATTGCAGACATGGTGAATCAGATCGCCCATTATAAAGTCTTCTCCACGGTGGATCTGAAGTCTGCATACCACCAGCTCCCAATCCGCCCGGAGGACCGCCACTTCACGGCGTTTGAGGCCGACGGCTGCCTCTTCCACTTCCTTCGGGTTCCCTTTGGCGTTACTAATGGGGTCTCGGTGTTCCAACGAGCAATGGACCGAATGGTGGACCATTACGGGCTGCGGGCCACGTTTCCGTACCTGGATAACGTCACCATCTGCGGCCACGACCAGCAGGACCACAACGCTAACCTCGATCGATTTCTCCAGACGGCCCAGAAGCTCAACCTCACGTATAACACGGAGAAATACGTTTTCCGCACGACCAGGCTAGCCATCCTCGGCTATGTTGTGGAGAACGGAGACCTGGGCCCCGACCCGGACCGTATGCGCCCCCTCTTAGAACTCCCTCTCCCTCATTGTCCCAGGGCCCTCAAAAGGTGCCTGGGATTCTTCTCGATCGCACCGATCGCGGGCCAGACATCTGCTGAGCACGCCCGTGGTGCTTGATCCTCCCTCCGCCCCCACAGGCCCCACACTCACTGGTCATGCGCTGTTCACGCCGGCAGCGACCAGGTGTGGTTGGCGCCGGCGTGAACCAGTCGGGGTCGGCTGGCTGCTCGGCCCATTCAGGCCGGAGAATCACCGGTCGTCGTGAGAAACGGGGCGGGTGGGAGAATCACGGGGGCTGCCAGGGCGACGTGGCGTGATTCGCCCGGCCCTCCCGCAATTCTCCCACCTGGCGTGGGGTGCGGAGAATCGCGCCCGTCATGTCAGAGGTCCTGGAAGGGATGGTGACTCCGAGTCCAGAGGTAGCAATATTTGGAGTGTCGGAAGATCCGGGAGCCCAGGGGACGGGTGGCGAGGCCAACGTTTTGGCCTTTTCCTCCTTGATGGCCCGGAGACAGATTCTGCTGGGGTGGAGGCACTAGGAGCCTCCAAAGTCGGGGGTTTGGGTCAGTGATATGGCAGGGTTTCTTAGGCTAGGGAAAATTAAGTTCTCCTTAAGGGGTTCACTACAGGGATTCGCTCGGAGGTGGCAGCCGTTTATCGACTTCTAGGAGAATTGAAGGGGGGGGGGGGGGGGGGGGGGTGGGGTCGGGGGGAAAGCATTGAAGTGACGAATAAGGCAGGGAATCTAATGTATGGGTAGTTAGGGTTAGGGCTGGGGGGGAATTGGGTATATTATTGTGGGTTTTTTTCCTGTGTTGGATCTCTGTTGTTTAAAATGTTAAAACGTTAAAATTATAAATGCCTCAATAAAATATTTTCTCATAAAAAACAGCGCTACCCCACCACATTTTCCTTACCTCTGGCCCTTGGAAAGGTCAGAAACCCCAGAATATTAAACTCCCAGTTTTGATCTCCTTGCAACCATGTTTCCGTAATGGCTATGAGAATCATATGCACTTACCTTGATTTGCGCCATCAGTTCGTCTATCTTATTCTAAATGCTTCATACATTGAGATAAAAGGTCTTAGGCTTGCCTTTTTGCCATTTTTAATCATCCTAATTTTGCCTTGTACTGTGGCCCTATTTGCCTCTCACCCTCGATTCCCCTGTCTACCGTTTTTGCATTTTACTGTTCTTTCTTTTATTATTGTCCTTGTTTCTCTTTCCCTTTCCACCCTGCTTCGGTTCCCATCCCCCTACCATTCTAGTTTAAACCCAACCATACAAGCAAATACTCACCCGAGGACATCAATCCTGGCTCTGCCCAGGTGTTAACCAGTCCAGTTTGTACTGGTCCCCAAAACTGGTCTCAACGTCCGAGGAATCTGAAACCCTCCGCCTTGCACCATCTTTTCAGCCACATATTCATCTGGTATATACTGCTGTTTCTGCTCTGACCACGTGGCACTGGTAATAATCCTGAGATCACTACCTTTTAAGTTTTTAGGTTTTACTTTTCAACTTACTACCCAACTGACTATATTCAGCTTTTAGGACCTCATCCCTATTTTTTACCTATGTCATTGATACTGATGTCTATCACAACCACTGTCTGTTCCCCCTCCAGAATGTCTTATAGCCGCTCTGAGACATCCGTGATCCGAACACCAGGGAGGCAACATACCATCCTGAAGGCTCATTTGCAGCCACAGAAATGTCTATCTATTCCCCTTACAATTGAATACCCTATAACTATTGCATTCCCATACTTTTTACCCCTCCTCTGTGCAGCAGAGCTAACGGTGGTGCAATGAAATTGGCTGCCACTGCTTTCCCCTGAGAGGTCATTCCCCCCGTTCATATTCACAGCAGTATATCTATTTTGCAGGGGAATCTCCACAGGAGATTCCTGCACGACCTGCCTAGTCCTCTTGCTCTGCCTGGTGGTCACCCATTCCCTCCCTGCCTGTGGACTCTCAGCCTGCAGTGTAACCCCCAGGCGCCTGCCCCATCCTACATTCACTCCCCAGGTTCAGCAACACCCAGTACATTCACCACCGGCAATCTTCACTTCTCCTCCAATCAGAAACTGCTTCTCTCCTTCTTTGATGCAGATACACCCTAAAGATTGACCTGTGATTGGAGGAGCAGCCAACTTCCAAATTCTTGAATTTTACTTACCTGTGCTATTGGCATTTTGAACATTGGCTCCAGGGGCCACATAAAGGGGCTTCACAGGCCACATAAAGGGGCCTACTTCTTCCATCGATTTATTAAGAGCTGCTACCAAGATGTCCTTTGCTTTGTGGTTTCTTCAATAACATCAATATGCTTTTTTACATCAATGTTTTCACTGCTACCACCATGTTCTGAGGTGGTCCTTGTACTTTGGACTCTAGGCTAGTAGACAGATTGGAGACATACTATGGTATTCACTTTAGATTGTTTTTATTAGTGCTACTCCTAAACAGGTTATAAAGTAGGCATACTACTCCTAGGCATGGTGTTCAACTGCTCATCAGAGAGTCTAACACATGACTAACTGACGTCATTGGTACATCATCATCTACACAGGATTGATTCCGATCCCACCTCTCACCCCAGTTGAAAGCAGTCATAGGCCTGATTTTTACAGGGCAGCCTGTTAATTGGCTGGATGGTAGGTTGGATGGCCTGTTATCCAACTCCTTCTTTCTTCTTTCACTTCTCTTCTCAGTGCTCAGGTCTTCAAGAATCCTTCAGGATAGTTTGACTGGAGTCTTCCTCAGAATCCTTTTCTAATGTGGACTGCACACAGCTCTCTTAAAGTCTCCTACTTTATACCTTTTTTCAGGTGTGGGTGACTGGATTATTGACAAGGCCTTATGATCCAATAAAGGTTGACCTTATTTCAAAAAATATGCTACCAAACGTGGAGTTCTTTTTAGAAACATCCTGCCTTTGAAATCAATTACTTGCTATTAGCTTCTTGGGCCTTCATACCTACTTTCGGGTCATATTTTGTACTCTTATATCATCCTTTCCTTATCACCTCTCAAGCTTTCCCAGATTAGTCCTAAGGGCTGGTGCAGACTCGATGGGCTAATTGGCCTACTCCTGCATTGTCGGGATTCTATGTTAGTAATGAGTTCATCACAGGGTCAACAGGGCTTGGTCTGCCATTGTCGTTTGTGGTGAATACATCAATGCCAGGTAGTTCATCCAGTTTTATTCCTTTTGGACTTTGTAGCAGCTATTGATTCAAATGAATGGCTTGACAGGCTATTTCAGAGGGCATTTAAGAGTCATCCACGTTGTTGTGGGTCTGGAGTCACATGTCGAGCAAATCAGATAAGGACGGCAGATTTCCTTCTCAAAAGGACATTAGTGAACCAGATGGGTTTTTATGACAATCAACAATGGTTCCTCACTTCCGGTGGTGGCCGTGAAGGAGTAGGTCGCACATTTGGTGGCTCACGCTCGGGTCAGACCTTTGGACCTCTTCCCCGATTTTTTCTCGGATTGTTCTTGGAAAATTGATAGTGGACGTGACCGTAAGGAGGAGTCCCACACCAGTGCATGGATAGGCGGACCAGGAGTGCTCGCAAAGGAAGAAATATCCGAACAGAGAAGGCCTGGGCTGAAGCTGCAGTGGGAGAAAGCATGGCGGATGACCGGAGTCCTGGGTCGACGACGGAGCAGTTGATGAAGTTTATCCAAGAGGGCTTCTCCTAGCAGAAACAGGAATCCTTGGACCCGATTAGGGAATCGATTGCTCGGCTGGAACAGAGATTGGATGCTCAAGATCGGGCGATCCAGAAAGTGGGGAAGGCACCGACTGAGTATGAGGAACACCAAACAGCAATGGAGGTGGAGGTGGGGATGTTGAGAGACCAGCAGAAAAGGCTCCAGAAGAAGGTGGAGGATCTAGAGAATAGGTCCCACCAGCAGAACCTGAGGATCGTTGGTCTCCCGGAGGGGTCTGAAGCAGCGGATATATAGCGGGTATGTTCGAGAAGCTAATGGGGGATAGGACATTTGCTCGACCCTTGGAGGTGGACAGGGTGCACAGAGCACTAGCGAAGAAGCCGCATGTAGGTGACTCCCGAGGGCGATGGTGGTGAGATTGCACAGGTACCTGGACAAGGAGCGTATTTTATGGTGGGCCAGGCAGACATGGAACTGTAAGTGGGAGAACAGCATCCTGCGCATTTACCAAGACCTGAGCGCGGACGTAGCCAGGAGAAGAGCGGGATTCAACCAAGTAAAGTCGACCCTTCTCAAGAAGAAGGTGAAGTTTGGACTGCTGTATCCGGCCCATCTTTGGGTCACCTATGAGGAGCAACACTTTCATTTTGAGTCGCCTGAGGAACCAATGGACTTCACCAGAAGGAAAGGGTTGGCAGGGGACTGATGGGTTTGAACTTTGCTGCAGTGTTCTCATTAAAAATGTTTTTATTTTTGCACTATATCTGTAATGCCTTCTATATCGATCCTGGAGCTGCCGCGTATTTTATTTTTGTAAGTTAAAGTTTATATTTGTACTGGTGGGGGATGGAGGTGTGAAGTTTCAATGTGGGGTTTTTCTTTTCTTTTTGTTTCTTTCGGTTAACTGGGCTGGGAATGTTTTCTCTTGAATATGTGTGTCCGTGTGGGGGAGGGGGGAAACAATAGGCGGGAAACAATAGCCATGGGCGGGGGCTACCAAGCTAGCTGGGTGGGCTGGCTCACGGAAGCGCAGTGGGGGGTGAGCAGATATTATGCTTGTTGAAGGGGGCTGTTTTTACTGTGCTGTTATTCGGGGGGAGGGGGAATTGCTGTGCTGACAGGGGAGGGACTGTTGCTGGGGAGGTCGGGGCTGAAGGCTGCCTGGGGGCGGGCCTGTGGGTGCACGGGGCGCGAGCTGGAGACTGGCCTAAGAAAGGTGATGGCTGATTGGCGGAGGAAGGGGGCGAGAAGCCCCCCGACCAGGCTGATCACGTGGAACGTTAGAGGGCTAAATGGGCCGGTTAAGAGGGCACGCGTGTTCGCGCATTTGAGGGGAATGAAGGCAGACGTGGCAATATTACAGGAGCCACATATAGGGTAATCAATCAGACTGGACTAAGGAAAGGATGGGTTGGACAGGTATTTCATTCGGGGCTGGACTCTAAGACTAGAGGTGTCGCGATCCTGATTAATAAGTGAGTGTGATTCGAGGCGGGAAGGATAGTTGCGGATGTGGGAGGTCGGCACATTATGGTTAGTGGGAGGCTGGAAGGGCTGCCGATGGTACTCGTGAATGTATACGCGCCAAACTGGGATGATGTGGAGTTTATAAGAAGGATGTTGGGGAAGATCCTGGACCAGGACTCGCATAAGCTGATCGCGGGGAGGGGGGGCGGGGGGGGGGGGGGGGGGGGGGGGGGACACTTTGACACAGTCATTGTCCCAAGGCTAAACCGGTTGAGCCCAAGTACAGGCAGGGCCCCAGCAATGGCAAAGGAGCAAAAGGGGTTTATGGAGCAGGTGGGGGGAGTGGACCAATGGAGGTTTGGGCGGCCGAGAGTGAAGGAATTCTCTTTCTACTCACACATACATAAAGTGTACTCCCGGATCGACTTTTTCATCTTGAACAGGGCTTTACTGACACGGGTTTGTGGACACTGAGTACTCAGCGGTCACGTTCTTGGATCATGCCCCGCACTAGGTGGACTTACAGGTGAGCAAGGAGGGTGGCCGCATTGGAGATTGGATGTCGGACTGTTAGCGGATGAGGAGGTGTGCAGGTGGGTCCAGAACTATCTGGAAGTTAATGGCACGGGGGAAGTCTCGGCAGCAATGGTCTGTGAGGCGCTAAAGGAGGTGGTCAGAGGGGAGATGATTTTGATACGGGCCCACAGGGAGAAGGTAGATAGAGCAGAGACAGATCGACTGATAGGGGAAGTACTTCAGGTCGACAGGAGATATGCGGAGACCCCAGAGGCAGGGCTTTTAAAGGAATGACAGAGGCTACAGGTGGAGTTTGGCTTGCTAACTACAAGGAAGGCGGTGGAGCAGCTGAGGAAGGCGAGGGGGGGGGGGGGGGGGGGGGGGGGGGGTAAGATATGAGTATGAAGAGAAGGCCAGCAGAATGCTTGCGCAGTAGCTCAGAAAGAGGGAGGCAGCCAGGTAGATCGGGAAAGTGAAGAACAGAGACAGGAACTTGGTCGGAGATTCAGCAGGGGTTAACAGGGCTTTCAAGGAGTTTTATAGCAGGCTATATGAGTCGGAACCCCCAGCTGGGCCGGAAGGGATGAAGCAGGTTTTAGGGGGGCTGAGGTTCCCGAAGGTGGAGGAAGGGTTGGTAGAAGGGCTGGGGGCCCCGATTGGGATTGAGGAAATAGTAGAAGGGCTGAAGGCCATGCAGTCCGGTAAAGCCCCGCGACCGGATTGATACCCAGTGGAGTTTTACAAAAAGTTCTCTGGGATACTGGGGTTGCTGCTGATGGGGACATTTAACGAGGCAAGGGAGAGAGGGGTGCTTCCCCCGATGATGTCACAGGCCACGATCTCATTGATCCTGAAGCGGGAGAAGGACCTGGAGCTATGTGGGTCCTACAGACCAATCTCCTTACTAAATGTTGACACCAAACTGTTGGCCAAAATTCTGTCCTCTAGGATCAAAGACTGATTCCGAATGTGATTGGGGATGAGCAGACAGGATTTGTTAAGGGCAGGCAGTTGGCGATCAACGTTAGAAGGTTGCTGAATGTGATGGTGATGCCCCCAGAGGGTCGGGACCTAGAGCTAGTGGTCGCAATGGACGCAGAGAAGGCATTTGATTGGGTGGAATGGTCCTATCTGTGGGAGGCGCTGGGATGATTTGGGTTTGGACGGGGCTTCACCGACTGGGTCAGGCTGCTGAATCAGGCGCCTGTGGCGAGTGTACGGACGAACAGGTTGACATCGGGCTATTTTAGGATGCACCGAGTAACGAGGCAGGGATGCCCCCTCTCCCCACTGCTGTTTGCACTAGCCATAGAGCCGCTGGCAATTGCGTTGAGAGCTTCAAGGGGCTGGTAGGGGCTAGTTCGGGGAGGGGTGGAACACAGAGTCTCGCTATACGCAGATGACCTGCTCCTATAAGTTTCTGACCCACTAGAGGGGATGGGAGAAATTATGGGGATTCTGGGGGAATTTGGCCGGTTTTCGGGTTATAAATTGAACATGGGGAAAAGTGAGATGTTCGCGATTCAGGCAAAGGGGCAGGAGAGGCGACTCGAGTTGCCGTTTAGAGTGGTAGGGGGAAGCTTTCGGTATCTAGGCACCCAGGTGGCACGGGAATGGGAACAGCTACATAAGGTAAATTGGACCCGACTAGTGGACGATGCCAGATCCAGGTGACATGCCTCTCAACATTCAACCTCAAACAGACATAGCAGCTGAAGAGTCTGAGGGCACACGCTGCTTTTGAACATGGGAGGAGCATGTGCTCGGGTACTAACTGACCCCTCAGCAAAGCCCAGAGCTCTTGTACTGTGGAAGAGTTGCCCATATCGGTACATGAAGCTTCCTATCCTAGTGAGCTAATACCATTGGCCATAGAAGCCAGCAGTGTCTTACCTCTCTCTTTCTATCTCTCTCTCCTTTGTCCTTGCAGTTGAAACAAACAAACATCATTCCTGCAATAGGGTATAGACCAGAGACAGCATCCAGATCCTGCATCATGGGGTGTGATAGAGATTGCCAGGGTGGGTAACCTTGAGCAAATTAAGAAGTCTTACAACACCAGGTTAAAGTCAGGTGAGTGAAGAGGTAGGTTCCACAAACACATATATAGACAAAGTCAATGATGCAAGATGATACTTTGAATGCGAGTCTTTGCAGGTAATTAAGTCTTTACAGGACCTTAAAGACTTAATTACCTGCAGAGACTTGCATTCAAAGTATCATCTTGCATCAATTACTTTGTCTATATGTGTTTGTGGAACCCACATCTTCACTCACTTGATGAAGGAGCTGTGCTCCAAAAGTTAGTGATTTCAAATAAACCTGTTGGACTTTAACCTGGTGTTGTAAGACTTCTAACTATGCCCACCCAAGTCCAACACCGGCATCTCCACCTTTTGAGCAATTTGGGGAAGGTGAGATGGACATTCCTGGTGCAGAGTATTAAATAGAAACAATGCTTGTGTTAAAGGGGTGCAGTGCACTCCAACTGTGTGACAGCATGCCAAAAATTTCAAAACCTCCAATCAAAGTAAAAGCAGGAAAATCAGACAGTCGGATAATGCTCATGGAAACTTAGCGGCGTGGAATGATTTTATGTTCATATATCAACATAGTACTGATATATAGGAGAAATCATTGAACAAAAAATCTGAACAGCACTCAGTTCATCGTATCCTTCATTCTTCAAATTAAGTGATTTTTAATGAAATGATTTGAGACGTTTCATAAGATAAGCCATCATGAAGGCAGTTGTAACTCATCTTTTTCACTTTAAATCTATGAATTGGTCCTCATCAATCTGTGTTGCAAACAGCAAAGACTTCATGGTATTTCCTCAAGCTTTATTGAAAAGCAATGCTCTTCAATAACTCAATCTCTCTTGAAGTATTCAAAAGGATCATTTCGCACTGATGGCACTGTCATTTGAGCTTGATTGTGGCATCACTGAGCGATTTGTTTGGCTTGTTCCTTCAGCAATAATTTGAATGGTGCTTCAAAACTAATATGGCTAAGTTACCCTCTGTAAACATTACCGGCCGACAGATATTTTAAGGGTGAATGAATGCAGTGATGTTCTTTGATATTTTACTGTGAGCAAGATATCTGATTGAATCAAAGTTGACAGATAATCTACCACTACATTGTGCGCCTTGGGTACTCACCCACCCCATGCTATGAGAATTTCGGTTGCAATCCAGGGCAGTTCCCTTCTGGAACAACCTTTTTTTTCTATTCATTTGCAGGATATGGGCATCGCTGGCTAAGCCAGCATTTATTGCCCATCCCTAGTTGCCCTTGGGAAGGTAGTAGTGAGCTGTCTTCTTGAACTACTGCAGTCTGATGTAGGTACGCCCACAGTGCTGTTCGGGAGGGAGTTCCAGGATTTGACTCAACAACAGTGAAGGAACGGCAATATATTTCCAACCCAGGATGTGAGTGACTTGGAAAGGAATCTCCAGGTGGTGGTGCTCCCCAGGTATCCTATGAGGAGGTTGACATAAATTATTTACAAAACATTGATCCCAATTTTGAGGGTCCTGCCACTTCATATCTCTGGATAACACATCTGGTTGGGACTCAATTATTATCCTTCTCTGGAGGTCAGTGTACCTCATCTCACTGGATGTACTGGCTTCCTAACATATGTAAGTCTCATATGCACTAGGGTAGTGGAAACTCAGTGTAGAGATTTCCTGCCTGGTCTCACTCACTTCACACCAATGCCCTGGTTTGGAGTGGGACCTGGCGTATCTGGGTCACACAACCTCTATCTGATCTGACAACACCCAACTCTACCTTTCTCAATCCCACCACTATCCATTCTGTGTCAGGCTGCATATATTTTTAAAATTTTAATTCATTTTACGGGATGGTGGGCGTCGCTGGTTAGGCCAGCATTCATTGCCCATCCCTAGTTGCCCTTCAAAAGGTGGTGGCGAGTTGCCTTCTTGAACTGCTGCAGGTGTAGGTACATCCACTGTGCTGTTAGGGAGGGAGTTCCAGGATGTTGCCCCAGCGACAGCAAAGGAACAGCGATATATTTCCAAGTCAGGGTGGTGAGTGACTTGGTGGTGGGGTTCCCAGTTATCTGCTGCTTTTGTCATTCTAGATGGTAGTGGTCATGGGTTTACATAGCACATACAGTGCAGAAGGAGGCCATTCGGCCCATCGAGTCTGCACCGACTCACTTAAGACCTCACTTCCACCCTATGCCCGTAATCCAGTAACTCCTCCTAACCTCTTTTGGTCACTAAGGGCAATTTATCATGGCCAATCCACTTAACCCGCACGTCTTTGGACTGTGGGAGGAAACTGGAGCACCTGGCGGAAACCCACGCAGACACGGGGAGAACGTGCAGACTCCGCACAGGCAGTGACCCAGCAGGGAATCGAACCTGGGACCCTGGTGCTATGAAGCCATAGTGCTGATCACTTGTGCTACCCTGCTGCTCACAGTAGCAGAAGTTTGGAAGGTGCTGACTGAGGAACGTTGGTGAGTTACTCCAGTGCATCTTGTAGATGGTACACACAGCTGGCACTGTTCATCGGGGGTGAGGAATTGAATGTTTGTGGAAGGGGAAGCAATCAAGCGGGCTGCTTTGTCCTGGATGGTGCCGAGCCTCTTGAGTGTTGTTGGAGCGGCACACATCCAGGTAAGTGGAGAGTATTCCATCACATTCCTGACTTGTTACTTGTAGATGGTGGACAGGCTTTGGGGGGGGGGGTCAGGAGGTGAATTACCCGCCATGTGATTCCTCGCCTTTGACCTGCCTTGGCAGCCACAGTATTAATATGGCTAGTCCAGTTCAGTTTCTGATCAATGGTAATCCCCAGGATGTTCAGTCGTATTTCAGACATTCATTCCTGGATTAGAAGAAGTTTCCTCCAACTAGATATAGGGAATACCAAAGCCATTGACCTTGGTCCTTGCACAGACTCTGTTCTCTAGCCACTGGCTCCCTGGTCATTGTATGAGGCTGAATCAGACCCTTCGTTACTTTGGCAACTTTCGCTACTTTGGAGAATATGCAAACTCCACATGGACACTGACCCGGGTCCTCAGCACCGTGAGGCAGCAGTGCTAACCACTGCACCACCGTGCCGCCCTGCTACTTTGGTACCCTCATTGAACTGAGATGACTTTCCTATCACATGCCTGCTCCATCACCAAAAACTCATACTTCCACTTTTGTTACAACGCCTGTGCCTACCCTTGCCTCATCTGATCTGCTGCTAAAGCCCTAAAAGCCTTTATTACCTTTAGGCGTGACTATCCCAATTTTCTCCTGGCTGGTCTCCCATTTTCCACTCTCCATGAACCTGAACAGTCCCAAAACTCTGTTTTCTTAATCCCAACTTGCACCAAGTACCATCCACCTATCACCTATCATCCACCTATCACCTATCATCCACCTATCACCTATCATCCACCTATCACCTATCATCCACCTATCACCAATGAGCTCACGTTGTTCCTGATCCGGCAAGGCTGCAGTTTTAAGTTCCTCCCCAAGTTTTCAAATCCTTCCATGGCCACACCCTTCCCTGTTGATTTAGTATCTCAGACATATCAACTCTTCCAAAGTTATTGTGATAGATACGCGATTGTCGGTAAAATTAAGCTTTTCTCATTATCTTGTGAGCAAGCTCCAAAATCTCAAGGTTTTCCAGAAATCCATCCATCTTGGGGTAAGAGGCCTGTTAGGGTCTGGCGCTAGGCCAACACGGTCAAACTCTGAGCTGCAAGTGCAGCTTTTCTTGCTGCAGACAGAGGATTAGCCCCTGGCAGCACACACTGAAACATATCAGACTTTTTAAACTATTGAATGCTGAATCTATCTTTCAATACATGTGGGATTTGAAGCTGTAATTTCATGCTTTGCTTCAGTTATTGTCTGTGACCAAAAAGAGTTTAATATTTGAATGATTTCTGTGGGATAACAATAAGAAAGACCTTGGGCGGAATTCTCCGCTCCCCACACCTGGGGCGGGATTCTCCCCTACCCGGCGTGACGGAGGGTGCCGGCGTAGGGGAGTGGCGCCAACCACTCAGGGGTCGCGCCTCCTCCAAAGGTGGGGAATTCTCCCCACCTTTGGGGGCCAGCCCCGCGCCGGAGCAGTTTGCACCGGTAGACTGGCGCAAACACCCGGCGCAGTCGGAAGCGGGGCTGGCCGAAAGGCTTTCGGCGGTCGGCGCATGCGCCGGCAGTGACGTCAGCGGCAGCTG
The DNA here is from genome assembly GCF_902713615.1 of Scyliorhinus canicula. NCBI lineage: Eukaryota > Metazoa > Chordata > Chondrichthyes > Carcharhiniformes > Scyliorhinidae > Scyliorhinus > Scyliorhinus canicula. The sequence continues at coordinate 60,249,369 of NC_052162.1, read as the reverse complement.
GCCGCTGACCTCACTGCCGGCGCATGCGCGATGCGGGGTTCTCCTCCGCGTCCGCCATGGCGGAGGCCGTGGCGGCGCGGAAGGAGAAAGAGTGCCCCCACGGCACTGCCCCGCGGAGTGAGCGGGGGGCCCCGATCGCGGGCCAGGCCTCCGTGGGGGCACCCCCCCGGGTCCGATCGCCCCCCGCCCCCCCCAGGACCCCGGGGGCCCGCTCGCGCCGCTGAGTCCGCCGTTTCCGAGGTGGTGTACACCTCGGCGGCGGGAGAAGGCCTCCCAGCGGCGGGACTTCGGCCCATCCGGGCCGGAGATTTAAGGTTAGTTGTTAAAAAAAGAAATCCCGCCGGCGCCAGCTGTTTTCACAGGCTGCCGGCGGGATTTGCACAACGCCGGTTTTTTACCGGCGGGAGAATTAGGAGACCTGCGGGAGCGGAAATCACGCCGCTTCCCGCCAATTCTCCGACCCTGCGTGGGGTCGGAGAATCCCGCCCCGGGTGAGAGAATCGCGGGAGGGCCGGGCGACTCACGACACGCCCCCCTGGGGCCCCCCTCCCAGCGATTCTCCCACCCCTCGCTCGGAAGAATCGGCGCTCGCCGTTTTTCACGCCGACCGGCAATTCTCCAGCTCGGATGGGCCGAGCGGCCTGCCATTCCCGACCGGTTCACGACGGCGGCAACCACACCTGGTCACTGCCGTCGTGAACATGGGCGCCAAAGTGCCGTTTGAAGCTTGTGGGGGGCGTAGAGGGGAGTGAGCACCACGGCCGTGCTTGGGAGGAGACTGGCCCGCGATCGGTGCCCACCGGGCTGGCGTCTCAAAGCGACGCACTCTCTCCCCTCCGCCGCCCCGCAAGATCAAGCCGCCACGTCTTGCGGGGCAGCGGAGGGGAAGACGGCAACCGCGCATGCGCGGGTTGGAGCCGTCAGCCGTCGTGACGTCAGCTGCGCATGCGCGGGTTGGAGCCGGCCAACCTGCGCATGCGCGGCTGACGTCACATAGGCACCGCTGTCGCGTCATTCTCGGCGTGCCGCCTTGACGCAAGCGTCAAGGCCCGGCGGCCGAGAGTTATGGAGCGCTGCTCCTAGCCCCCCGGGGTGAATAAGGAGAGAGGAGTGGCCTCCGAGGCCGTCGTGAAACTCGGCTGGGTTCACGACAACCTTCCCGATTTATCGCGGGAGCGGAGAATTCCGCCCCTTCTTGGGGATTGCCCGGATCCCCTGATCAAGTTGTTGAGTATTTGGAATCCCTAATAGGCTGCCTTGCGAGATCCTGCTGTGCAGGAGAATGCCACCTTTAGAAAATCCATGTGACAGTTTCATCACCTGATTGTTGCCATGGTGCCAAGCTAGGCACAAAAGTACCAATGTTTTGCCATGCATTTATTTCTAATTTATAACAGGAAAACAAGTCACAGCATAAGAAATCAAAATAGATCTGCACAAAATTCATCGATCACAGGAATAAGACCAAAGATTTGTGATACTGGAGGAAAGAGCACAATTCAATTAGCAGCAGCTACCCAGTTGAACGTGAACATTTAATCTAAAAATACTCCTGTAATCTTTTGTAATTCGACCACTTTATTGTACAGTTGATTGCTTCAGTTTTTAACTTTTTATGGTTCCATGAATTTAGTTAAGAAAATACAATTGTTAGAAAAATAAAACTTTTTAAAGTCTGATCTCGTGGAGAAGAAAAGCCCAATGGGTACAATCGATTTTATGCAAGATAATAGTTATTATGTCCTCTTCTATATTTCTGATATCTGTACCACTGAACAGTTTCTGACTTAAGGCATGAGATTTGAAACTGATAAAAGGCACATCGACTCAAAGGAATAAACTACTGCCCACATTTGTGGATCTCATCAATTTGACTTGGTAGAGTTTGTGGGCACGATCCAGCCAAATGGAACGGAGTCCCGTAACGAGCGTGTTCAGTCAGGTGTTTCAGGCACTCAGAGCACCAAGAAAACCAATGCTCTTGAACGGGATTCTGTTCTCATTTGGAGCCTCAGCGGGGAACTCCTCGGCCAGGCCGCGCTTAGTCCTGATTCCTGCACTGAGATGCTCCGCTCGGCGGAACTCCTCAGAGCAGGAGGAGCTCGGGATGCCATTTTTAAATGGCTCCCCAATCTCCCAACAAGACTCCTGACCAACTCTAAAGCCCCAGCTCACCTATAAGAGGGTCCTCAGCACCCCCCCCCCCACCCCCTCCCCCCCCCCACCCCCCCCCCCCCCGCCCACCTACACCCGCACAAGAGCACCCCTGGGTCTGATGCCTGTCGCGGGAAAAATGCCTATATATTTTTATTTTTTTTAAACTTTGGTTTGTCATGAGGCTGTTAATTTCATTAAAAGGATACTTTACTGTATAAAGTGAGTTTGGAATCACAGAAGGTGAAAGAATTCGTTTTTTTAAAATTTGGTTTATCATGAGGACGTTAATTCCATTCAAGGAACTATAATAGACAGAATGCAGTGATCACTCGCTAACAGAGTCCACTGTAGATACTCAGTGTTACTGCTCACGGGTTCTGTGGGTCCTTGCGTGGCTGATGAGCCCGATCCTAGGACCATGTCTTCAATCACTCACTTGGCAAGAGTTTCCAAAAGGTGGGATCAGTCCTTGGACGCCAAGTCGCGGGTGTTCCTTTCTCAGCCTCCTTTTCCGGATCTCCTCTTGTTCTCGGATGTTCTCGAAGAATTGTGACCCTTCAATCAGGAGGTTCCTCCAAGTAAGTATCTTCCAAGCAAAGATCTCTCAGGCATCTGGATCGAAGCACTGCACAGGGTAGGCTGAGCCTAACGTAGCTAAAAGTGGTGCACAGGGGGCACAGAAGAAGAATGAGCCAGTTCTTCCTGGAGCGGGGAGAACAAATGTGAACGGTGCCAGGGAGGCACCCACATGTTCTGGTCTTGTCCCAGGCTTGTCAGGTTCTGGAAGACCTTCTTTGAGGCCATGCCCAAGGTGGAGCCGTGCCAACTAATGGTGGTCTTTGGGGCAGCGGAGCAGCCAGAGTACTTTATGGTAAGAGGTAGACGTCCTAGCCTTTGCCTCGCTGATCGCCCCCCGAATACTCCTGCTCGGCTGGCAATCAGCAGTGCCACCCAATGCCGCAGACTGGCTGTCCGATCTGGCAGAGTTTCTCAAACTGGAGATTATAAGATACACTATCCAGGGGTCAGAGAAGGCTTCCACAACACAGTGGAGGCTGTGCACCAGCCTGTTTCAAGACCTGTTTCATGGCCAGGAACCAATGCATTAAATTGGGGGTGGGGAGGAAACAAACAGACAATGGAAGAAAGAGAGGAAGGGAGAGGGGGGGATGGACAGGTGGTGGAAGACACCAAGGGAAACACAGGGCAAGCAGGAAAGGGGAACTGAAAGGGACATAGGGCGAGAGCACAAGTAAAAGTGACCACAATGGCGAGACTAAACCACGCCCAGTGGCTGCCGAACAAGACCCCCCTCAGTACCATTCAATCCCGGAGGACAAGGAAGATGCTGGGGTGAGGGGGGAGGCAAAGCTACACAGCGGTGGCGGCTGAACACCGGGAGCTCCACAAACATCTGTACACAGGCTCTATTTCAAGGGGACATGACTAGATATTTGCCCCACAGGGATTTGTGGGTCATCCTTTCATCGCTGCTTTTTCTTCTTCTCTAATAGTGCACTTTGTAACATCCTTTTCATGTTGATATTGTGCACTTAAATGAAATTCTCTTTGATAAAAATACTTTTAAAAATTATCTCCCAGGTATTGTTGTCTATGTTCCATTTCTTGAGGCAAGCCTACAAGATGTCTTTGAAGAGCTTCCTTTGTTCTCCTCTTGTTTGGGATCCTTCCTTGAGCTGGGTGAAGAAGCTTTGGCTTTGGCAGTCAGGACTCTGACATCCTCAGCATATGGGCCCAGCGGAGTTGGTTTTGGATGATCATGGCCTCGATTCTGGTGCTATTAATTCCTTCAAGCACACTAATGTTAGCACGCCTGTCCTTCCAGCTGATTCAGAGTTGAAGTACGTTTGGATTTTGCAATGCATTTTAAGCTGAGTTGTTTCAGAAAAATGTCATGTATATAAGTAACAACTATTTATAAATATGAAAAAAGTCAATAAAAAGATTTTTAAAAAAGTCTCCCTGATGTAATGTTCATCCCTACAAGCTTCAGTGATTACTTAAAATGCTTTAACAAAGTTTAATGCCTTTGTTGATATATGCAAGCCTCCTGTAAGCTAATGTGAACTATCTCTCTGACAGGTATTGCAGTGAATCAATCACCCACCCCTAAGCGTACCTCCAAAGGATATCCCGAAATGATATCAGAGGAGATATATGCCAGGACACTGCCCTTCAGCAGCAGTTGCTTTCAAACGTTGAGCTTGTCAATTAACAATTAATATATCAAAACCTTATCTTCCCTCACTCCCCTTTACAAATAGACAGAACCGTTGTGTTTATGTGGAAAAATATATTTTATTGACCATGTGTTTAAGTGAGAAATATATTTTATTGCAAGAAATTTGTAAAGTTGAGATAGTTTAATGTCATTGTTCAGCTAATAAAGTTAACCATTAAGTTTTATGTTAACTATTTTCAAAGTTTTGTATTTATAAAATTATTTTTGGTAACAAATGTTTTACATTAAACTTCTACAAATGTTTTACTGAAACATCAAAACACAACATTTAATTATGAGTTAATTATAAACCAAGGCATACACATAGCAATACAGGGAACACAGTGTCACACTGGTTAGCACTGCTGCCTCACAACACCAGAGGCCCATGCTCAATTCTGACTTTGGGTGACTGTTGATCTGTATGGGTTTCCTAGAACCATGGAATAGAACCATAGAATTCCTACAGAGCAGAAAGAAACTATTAGGCCCATCAAGTCTGTCCCGACCTTCTGACAGAGTACCCTATCTAGACCCACAACCCCCACCCTATCCCTGGAACCTAACCTGTACATCTCTGGACACCAAGGGGAAACTTGGTGCATTGAATCGCCAATGCACCTAACCTGCACATCTTTGGACTGTGGGAGGAACCAAGAGCACCCAGAGGAAACCCAAGCAGACACGGGGAGAAGTCCACATAGAGAGTCACTCATTGCAGGAATTGATCCCAGATCTTTGACGCTAACGAGCAGCAGTGCTAACCACTGTGCCGCCGCTGTTTTCTCCGGGTGCTTCGGTTTCTTCCCATAGTCCAACAATGTGCAGGTTAGGTGGATTGACCTTGCTAAATTGCCCCTTAGTATCCAAAGGTTAGGCGCGTTATTGGGATAGGGTGGGGGCGTGGGCCTCGGTAAGGGCTTTACCCCTCCTGCGCCACGTTGGAGCTTCTGCAGACTAGGGCGCTGGAGACCTGAGGCTGCCACAGGTAAAGGAAGGTTGGCCGCATCCTCCAAATGCAGAGAAGTGTGCAGTTTTCCCTATTAAAATCGACGGTGCATGGATTCCCCCTGCTAGCCAGACGTTAAGGGGATATGCCAAAATGCTACATAAATGCAAGTTGTTGTGGTCCACCAGTTTCCAAATGAAGTTACTGAGGGTTTGTGAAAAAATAACTCCGGGAATTTGGCTTGAAAGCGTGATTATCTTTTCTTTCTTGGAGACAAAACTGACTTCTAACCAAAATACCATTTTCTGTCTAACAGAAAACAGTTATACCTGAACAACACTCCAGAATATTGACTGGAAATACTATAGTTCGAGTACTATAGATGGGTCAGTTTTTGTGCAGTGTGTGCAGGAGGGTTTTCTGACACAGTATGTAGACTGGCCAACAAGGGGCGAGGCCACATTGGATTTGGTACTGGGTAATGAACCCGGCCAGGTGTTAGATTTAGATGTAGGTGAGCACTTTGGTGATAGTGATCACAACTCGGTTATGTTTACTTTAGCAATGGGCAGGGATAGGTATATACCGCAAGGCAAGAATTATAGCTGGGGGAAAGGCAATTATGATGCTATTCGGCAAGATTTAGGATGTATAGGATGGGGAAGGAAACTGCAGGGGATGGGTACAATCGAAATGTGGAGCTTTTTCAAGGAACAGCTACTGCGTGTCCTTGATAAGTATGTACCTGTCAGGCAGGGAGGAAGTTGTCGAGCAAGGGAACCGTGGTTTACTAAGGAAGTTGAAGCACTTGTCAAGAGGAAGAAGAAGGCTTATGTTAGGATGAGACATGAAGGCTCAGTTAGGGCACTTGAGAGTTACAAGTTAGCCAGGAAGGACCTAAAGGGAGAGTTAAGAAGAGCGAGGAGAGGACACGAAAAGTCGTTGGCGGATAGGATCAAGGAAAACCCTAAGGCTTTCTATAGGTATATCAGGAACAAAAGAATGACTAGAGTAAGATTAGGGCCAATCAAGGATAGTAGTGGAAAGTTGTGTGTGGAATCAGAGGAGATAGGGGAAGCATTAAATGGATATTTTTCAGTCAGTGTTTACATTGGAGAAAGACAATGTTGTCGAGGAGAACACTCAGGTTCAGTCGACCAGGCTAGATGGAATTGAGGTTCAAAAGGAGGAGGTGTTAGCAATTTTAGAAAATGTCAAAATAGATAAGTCCCCTGGCCAGATGGGATTTATCCTAGGATTCTCTGGGAAGCCAGGGAGGAGATTGCAGAGTCTTTGTCCTTGATCTTTATGTCGTCTTTGTCGACAGGAATAGTGCCGGAAGACTGGAGGATAGCAAATGTTGTCCCCTTGTTCAAGAAGGGGAGTAGAGACAACACTGGTAATTATAGACCTGTGAACCTTACTTCGGTTGTGGGTAAAATGTTGGAAAAGGTTATAAGAGATAGGGTTTATAATCATCTTGAAAAGAACAAGTTGATTAGCGATACTCAACACGGTTTTGTGAAGGGTAGGTCATGTCTCACAAACCTTATTGAGTTTTTTGAGAAGGTGACCAAACAGGTGGATCAGGGTAAAGCTGTTGATGTGGTGTATATGGATTTCAGTAAGGCGTTTGATAAGGTTCCCCACGGTAGGCTATTGCAGAAAATAAGGAAGTATGGAATTGAAGGTGATTTAGCGGTTTGGATCAGTAATTGGCTAGCTGAAAGAAGACAGACGGTGGTGGTTGATGGCAAATGTTCATCCTGGAGTTCAGTTACTAGTGGTGTACCGCAAGGATCTGTTTTGGGGCCACTGCTGTTTGTCATTTTTATAAATCAGCTGAAGAAGGAGCCGTGCTCCGAAAGCTCGTGTTTGAAACAAACCTGTTGGACTTTAACCTGAGACCTGGAAGAGGGTGTAGAAGGATGGGTTAGTAAATTTGCAGATGACACGAAGGTCGGTGGAGTTGTGGATAGTGCTGAAGGATGTTATAGGATACAGAGGGACATAGATAAGCTGCAGAGCTGGGCTGAGAGGTGGCAGATGGAGTTTAATGCGGAAAAGTGTGAGGTGGTTCACTTTGGAAGGAGTAACAGGAATGCAGAGTACTGGGCTAATGGCAAGATTCTTGGTAGTGTAGATGAACAGAGAGATCTCGGCATCCAGGTACATAAATCCCTGAAAGTTGCCACCCAGATTAATAGGGCTGTTAAGAAGGCATATGGTGTGCTAGCCTTTATAAGCAGGGGGATTGAGTTTCGGAACCACAAGGTCATGCTGCAGCTGTACATAACTCTGGTGCGGCCACACCTGGAGTACTGCGTGCAGTTCTGGTCACCACATTATAGGAAGGATGTGGAAGCTTTGGAAAGGGTTCAGAGGAGATTTACTAGGATGTTGCCTGGTATGGAGGGAAGGTCTTACGAGGAAAGGCTCAGGGAATTGAGGTTGTTTTCGTTAGAGAGGAGAAGGCTGAGAGGTGACTTAATAGAGACATATAAGATAGTCAGAGGGTTAGATAGGGTGGACAGTGAGAGTCTTTTTCCTCGGATGGTGATGACCAACACGAGGGGACATAGCTTTAAATTGAGGGGTGATAGATATAGGACAGATGTCAGAGGCAGTTTCTTTACTCAGAGAGTAGTAGGGGTGTGGAACGCCCTGCCTGCAATAGTAGTCGACTCACCAACTTTAAGGGCATTTAAGTGGTCACTGGACAGACATATGGATGAAAATGGAATAGTGTAGGTCAGATAGGCTTCAGATGGTTTCACAGGTCGGCGCAACATCGAGGGCCGAAGGGCCCGTACTGCGCTGTAGTGTTCTATGTTCTATGTTCTATAATCTATAAAATGAAGGAGTATTTCTTATCTTTGCCAATATCCAGTGCCAAATGGAGTGTTAGTAATAGATAATCATCATTAATCATACAACACTTGGTTTTATTTAAATGTAGACAGTAACATACTTATTCATATAATTATAATTATCATTATACTGTATTAAAAGTCTTGAGTATATCAAGTATCACCCTTTAAATGTGCCCATAGTACAAAACATCTGTCACTTTTATGGATCCCGAAACATTGAAAGCAGTCAAAAGCATTCATTGTTTCACACTTAGAATCATTTTCCTTCCACATGCTTCTCTTGTTACAAGCCAAGAGTTCACACAAGTAATTGCACAGGAAATGCGCTAATATCATAAAGGAAATAAAAGGGTTACAAGCTACTTAGTCCTCTTAATGTGATACTGAATGAAACAAGAGGTCTTGTGCTGGTTCTTGAGGCATAGATGTATGAATGGAAACCTGTGTTGCCCTGAAGATTCTTCATAGAATTTTAACATTTGTTGGATTACTCAAATCAACATGATTAGGATGAACCAGGTTTCCATTTGGTAAACATTTTCCAGTTTGTTTATGACATTTTGAACATATTGCTTCTTGTTTTCGTCCATGACTATTTAAAACCTTTTGTTTAAAAGCCTTCATGTTAAATGGATGACTGCTCTACGCAAATAATTTGAAAATTGGATTTATTTCTGCACTTGCAAATATTTCATGTAACGGAGGCACATTGCTTTTGTTTAATACTATTTTTAACGTGCTGCCTTAAGCTTTAATGAAATACATTAGTACAATCACATGATTAACAGTTTATTTTGGTACAGAAGGTTACTGGGTTTGTTTCTATATTTAACATAATAGTATATTATTATACTATTCATAACTTTGCAACAAAGTTTAAAATTTCTTCACATTGGCCATGCTATGAAAGGCTGTATTTTGTAAACAAGGTATGATATAAAATGTAGAATTTTGTTTGGTTACAAACAACTGCCTACCTTAGAAAATTAGCACAAATCAACTGACTGCCTTGAATAGCTGACACAGGATAGAAAAGCCTGCAACTCAAAAATAGCAACAATTATAAACCTTATGATACCTAAAGATGAGGAAATACGTACGTGGCAATTACAACTTCAACTTTAGGCATACCCAAGATTCCAGAGAATAAATAAAAATGTAGTTGGCAGTCTTGGTGACTTGGAAGTTACTGAAGTGGATTTGAGAGGCATGCGATTTATTTTCCACCACTTCTCGAAATTTGGCACACAAAATGTTTTTTTTTTACACTTTGGTTCACTTTCCATCAGTCTTAAGTCTACTGTAATCCCACCTTTCAAAGGGTTAGTTTTTTAAAAATAAGTTGTCACATTGCATTCTATAAAACATCAAAACATCCTTTATTAAAATAGCAGATGGAAGAATGTCTAGCAAACATGTGCAGCACTCACCCACTATTACTGCTATCAGTCATGTTGATTTATATTGCTGTTTTGAAACTGCCAAAATTATTTATTTCATTGTCCTAGGACTAAACTTGCAGTTTGAAAAAATACATGAAATTGTGATTTGCCTAAACAGGGATAGCCAGCTGTATATCATGTGCCTTGCTGCCTCAAGCCCTGAAGTTAGCAATCTGCTGTCCTCTTTTTTTTGTTATTAATGTTGCATTTACAGTTTTCAGCGCATGCTGACTGCTCTGATATGGATGTTACTGGCTTTCTTCCGGTGATTCCATAGTAACAAAGAGACCTTCAAATGCCTATGTAAATAAACTCAAAACATTTTATGGTTATAAAATTGGGCAGTGTGACTAAACAACAACAACTTGCATTTACATAGTGCATTTAATGTAACAAAACGTCCCGAAGTCCTCAAGCAGACAATGCCAAAAAAGACTTTGAACATTGGCTAGCCTGGTTTGAAGCTCACATTGGGTCTGCGCCAGTCCCAATCCCAGAAGCACAGTAGCTCCAGATTCTGTACACGCGGCTGAGCTCCAACATTTTTCCCCTCGTCCAGGACGCGCCGACCTACGCAGAAACTACTGAAGGAAAATTACGCTCAGCAGACCAACAAAATCTATGCCAGGCATCTCCTATCCACGTTGCACCATATTCCCGGTGAGTCTGTGGAAGGTTTCTGGTGTGCCCTGCTCGCCCTAGTGAGAGACTGTGACTGCCAGGCCGTTTCGGCCACTGAACATTCGAACCTGCTGATGAGAGACGCGTTCGTTCCGGGCATAGGGTCTGACTACATTCGCCAGCGCTCCTTAGAAGGGGACACGCTTGACCTCGCGGCGACCAAAAAACTAGCGCTCTCACTTACGGTCGCCTCGTGCAACGTTCAGGCCTATGCCCCCGACCGCGCGGCCCACCACCGCCGTGCATTGTGGACCCTGCCGACGGCCACCCCATCATGGACCCCTTCAGCGACCGTCCCCAGCCCCGGGGGTCACAAATGCTACTTCTGCAGTGAGTCAAAACACCCCCGGCAGCGCTGCCCGGCACGGAGCGCGCTCTGCAAGGCCTGTGGCAAGAACGGACATTTCACTGCAGTGTGCCAGGCCCGCTCAATCGCCGCTATTGTCCCGGCAACTGCCACGTGCAGCCAGTGGGCGCCGCCACCTTGCCTGCCTCAGAACCAATCGGTGCCGCCATCTTGCCTGCCCCAAGGCATGTGTGGCCCGAGGGTGCCGCCATCTTGCCTGCCCCAGGGCACGTGCGGCTCAAGGGTGCCGCCATCTTGCCTACCCCAGGACACGTGCGACCCATGGGCGCAGCCACCTTACCCGCCTCAGAACCCCTGCCCGTCGGACACCTCATCAGGCTGCTCATCGTCTGCAACCGCCGACGACCAGCCGCATCTCCCCTCGGTCACGATTTACCAGTCTTCACCGCACAAACTCGCAACCGCTTCGACAAAGGTGAATGTCGACGGGCACGAGATCTCCTGCCTTTTGAACTCTGGGAGCACTGAGAGCTTCATCCACCCCAATACGGTAAGGCGTTACTCCCTCGCGGTACACCCCGCTAACCAGAGAATCTCCCTGGCCTCCGGATCCCGCTCCATGGCAATCCGGGGGTACTGCATCGCCACCCTCACCGTCCAGGGCGTAGAGTTCAGCGGCTTCTGCCTCTATGTCCTCCCCAACCTCTGCGCTGCCTTGCTACTCAGCCTGGACTTCCAGTGCAACCTCCAGAGCCTAACACTGAAATTTGGCAGGCCTTTACCACCCCTTACTGTCTGCGGCCTCGCAACCCTTAAGGTCGACCCGCCTTCCCTTTTTGCAAACCTAACCCCGGATTGCAAACCCGTCGCCACCAGGAGCAGACGGTACAGCACCCAGGACAGGACCTTCACCAGGTCTGAGGTCCAGCGGCTGCTGCAGGAAGGTATCATCGAGGTCACCAACAGCCCCTGGAGAGCCCAAGTGGTAGTGGTGAAAACTGGGGAGAAAAACATTCGTTGACTAGTCAGACCATCAACCGGTACACGCTGCTCGACGCATACCCCCTCCCATGCATATCTGATATGGTCAATCAGATTGCACAATGCCGGGTCTTCTCGACAGTGAACCTGAAATCTGCCTACCACCAGCTCCCCAACCGTAAGGCGGACTGCCCATACACTGCGTTCGAAGCAGACGGCCGCCTTTACCACTTAGGGTTCCCTTCGGCGTCACCAACGGGGTCTCGGTCTTCCAACGGGAGATGGATCGAATACTTGACCGGTACGGACTGCGGCCCACTTTCCCGTAACTGGACAACGTCACCATCTGTGGCCACGACCAGCAGGACCACGACGTTAACCTTTCCAAATTTCTCCACACCGCCACTCTCCTCAACCTCACTTACAACAAGGAGAAGTGTGTGTTCAGCACAAACCGATTAGCCATCCTCGGCTATGTGGTCCAGAACGGAGTTCTGGGGCCTGACCCCGATCACATGCGCCCCCTCATGGACCTCCATGAGGGCCCTCAAACGATGCCTGGGGTTCTTTTCGTATTACGTCCAGTGGGTCCCAAACTATGCGGACAAGGTCCGCCCACTCATTCAATCCACCATTTTCCCACTGACAGCCGAGGCTCACCAGGCCTTCAACCATATCAAGTCCGACATCGCCCAAGCCACGACGCATGCCGTCGATGAGAGCGATGCATCAGACGTTGCTCTGGCCGCCACCCTCAACCAAGCAGGCAGGCCCGTAGTATTCTTTTCCCGCACCCTCCATGCCTCCAAAATTGGGCACTCCTCCATCGAAAAGGAGGCCCAAGCCATCGTTGAAGCTGTGTGGCATTGGAGGCATTACCTGGCCAGCAGGAGATTCACTCTCCTCACTGACCAACGGTCGGTTGTTTCATGTTCAATAACACACAGCGGGGCAAGATCAAAAATGATAAAATCTTGAGGTGGAGGATCGAGCTCTCCACCTACAACTACGAGATTTTGTATCGCCCCAGTAATCTCAACGAGCCCCCCGATGCCCTTTCCCGAGGTACATGTGCCAGCGCACAAGTGAACTGACTCCGGACCCTGCACGACAATCTCTGTCACCTAGGAGTCACCCGTTTTTGCCACTTCATTAAGGCCCGCAATCTGCCCTACTCCATCGAGGAAGTCAGGACTATCACCAGAGACTGCCAGATCTGTGCGGAGTGTAAACCGCACTTCTACCGGCCAGACCGTGCGCGCCTGGTGAAGGCCTCCCGCCCCTTTGAACGTCTCAGCGTGGACTTCAAAAGGCCCCCCCTTCCACCAACCGAAACACGTACTTCCTCAGTGTGGTCGACGAATATTCCCGATTCCCCTTTGCCGTCCCATGCCCTGATATGACGTCTGCCACCGTCATCAAAGCCCTCAACACCATCTTCGCTCTGTTCAGTTTCCCCGCCTACGTCCACAGCGACCGGGGATCCTCATTCATGATCGATGAGCTGCGTCAGTTATTGCTCAACAGGGGCATTGCCTCGAGCACGACGACCAGCTACAAACCCCGGGGCAACGGGCAGGTGGAGCGGGAGAATGGGACAGTCTGGAGGGCCGTCCAGCTGGCCCTATGGTCCAGAAACATCCCGGCCTCCCGCTGGCAGGAGGTCCTCCCTAACGCACTTCACTCTATTTGGTCGCTCCTGTGCACCGCGACTAACGAACCCCCCCCCCCCCCATAAACGTCTCTTTGCCTTCCCCAGGAAGTCCACCTCCGGGGTTTCGCTCCCAATGTCGCTGGCAGCTCCAGGACCAGTTCTCCTCCGTAGACACGTGCGACTCCACAAGGTGGACCCATTGGTTGAGAGGGTACAGCTACTTCACGCCAACCTGTAGTACCCTTACGTAGCGTACCCCTCTGCCCCAGCGCCACCTTCCCTTCCCCCGGCGCACCCCACCGCAGCCCCCGCTCCAGGACAATCCGTCCTCCCCTTGCTCCCACCCGGGGATGAAGAGGATTTCGACATGCTCCCGGAGTCACTGAAGACCAAGCCGACGCCTGAGTCGCCACCAGCACTGCGGCGCTCTCGACGACAGATCAAGGCACCGGACCGCCTAAATTTGTAATATTCTCTGTGATTTTAGAAGAAGCTTGTCTGTATATAGTTCTCCACCACCCCCGCTGGACTCATTTTTAACAGGGGGTGAATGTGGTAGTCACCACTGATGTATTATACTGTATATATATTGGTTTTATGGTAAGGCCCCTGTACTACAGGTACGGGGGTAGATCCTTGCCTGCCTGCTGGCTCCGTCCAGTAGGCGGAGTATAAATATGTGTGCTCTCCACACAGCAGCCATTTCATCAGCCACACATCTCTGTGTAATAAAGCCTCGATTACATTCTACTCTTGTCTCGTCGTAATTGATAGTGCATCAAGAGCCAGTGAAGATATGAGCTGAAGATTCTTGGATGAGTACAACTTTGTCATGTAGAAGGTGGGAGAACATGCATAAGAGCATTGGAAAGTCAAGTCTAGAGTTAACAATGAAATGGATGGGAGTTTCAAAAACAGATGCATTGAAGCAGAGCTGAATAATGTTAACAAGTGGTGGAGGGCACTTCCGGTTGCGGCTATGCGGAGCTAAGCCGCACGTTCGGCAGCTCCCGCTAGAAACGGAATTTGGGGCTCTTTTCAGGGCCCCCAACGGAGGTTTTTTGACGATTCCCGACGTGGGAAGGGGTCTGCAGTAGATCCCCAGGGTTCTAGGGTCCAGACCAGGAGTGGGGTGAGCAGAAAAGCGGTGGCAGCGCCCTGGAAAAGTGGGGGAAGGGAAACAAAATGGCGGCTGGCGGAGCCCTCGAGGAGTGGAGGCAGTGGGCGCAGGAGCAGCAGGAGACTCTTCTGCGCTGCTTGCAGGAGCTTAAGGTGGAGCTGCTGGAGTCACTGAAGGCTACCACCAGAGAGCTGATGGAGACCCAGACAGCCCAGGGGGCCGCAATCCGGGAGCTGCAGCAGCAGGCCTCCGAAAGGGAGAATGAGGTCGTGGCCATGGCGGGGAAGGTGGAGATGCACGAGGCGCTCCATAAAAAGTGGCAGGAGCGGTTCGAGGAGCTGGACAACCGGTCGAGGAGGAAGAATTTACGGATCCTGGGCCTCACAGAGGGGCTGGAGGGGTCGGACCTGGCGGCCTATGTGGTCGTTTTGCTGAACTCGTTGATGGGAACTGGGTCCTTGCAGGGGCCCCTGGAGCTGGGGGGGGGGCCACAGAATACTGGCTAGGAGGCCCAAGCCGAATGAGCCGCTGCGGGCGGTGTTGGTGCGGTTCCACCGGTTCGTTGACCGGGAGTGCGTGCTCCGGTGGGCCAAGAGGGAGCGGAGCAGCAAGTGGGAGAACACGGAGGTGCAGATCTTCCAGGACTGGAGTGCGGAGGTGGCTAAGCGGAGGGACGGGTTCATAGACGGAGTGTGAAGTTTGACATGTTGCAGCCAGTGTGTCTGTGGGTCACCTACAAGGACCGTCACCATTACTTTGAGTCCCTGGAGGAGACGTGGGCCTTTGTGCAGGCCGAGAAACTGGACTCAAACTGAGGGTCAGGGATAGGGGTTCTGTATGAAAATGTAACTGTGTTTAGTTTTTTCTCTGGAGGCGGGGGGTTCTCTGTTTAATGCAGGATGTGTGTTGGCTTTAGGGTGGGTGGGGCGATGTCTCTATGTCTTTTTGTATGGGTCTGGTGGACAGGTTCGGGCAGGGAGGTAAACTGAGAGTGCGGGGAGCTGGTGGTGGGGACTGGCAATGGGAGTTGCCCTAGAGGAGGTGGGTTGGGCAGGGCGAAAGCACGGGCTTTTCTCTGGTTTACCACGCTGCGGGATGATGGGGCGGTGTCGGGGCTGAGAAGCGCGGGCCTTTGCTGGTTGTTATTTTCCCGCACACGGGAGGGGGGGGGGGGGAGGGGGGCAGTTGATGGGCACGAAGGAGGAGGAGTAGTCCCACGTGGGGAGGGGTCGGAGGTGTGCCGGGAGTCGCCGGGGTCAGCAGAAGTTAGCTGGCTCACGGGAGTGCTACGGAGGGAGGGGCGCGGCTAGGAGGGGTCCTAGCCAGAGGGGGGGGGTACCAGGTTGTTGCTGAAATGGCCAGGAGTATGCAGAGGGTGCTGGGGGGGGGGGGGGGGGGGGGGGGGAGTTGCCGCCGTGGGGAACATGCCGAGCGGGGGACGCTGGCCAGTGGCGGGCAGGGGATGGGTTATGGATAGTCGGCAGGGGAGGGGGCAGGGAGCCCTCTGATCCGGCTGATAACCTGGAATGTGAGGGGGCTGAACGGGCCGATCAAGCGGGCCCGGGTGTTTGCGCACTTGAAGGGGCTGAAGGCGGATGTGGCCATGCTCCAAGAGGCGCACCTGAAGGTGGCGGACCAGGTTCGACTGAGGAAGGGGTGCGTGGGCCAAGTATTTCATTCAGGGCTGGATGAGAAGAATCGGGGGGTGGCGATCCTGGTGGGAAAGAGGGTGTTGTTTGAGGCGTTAAATGTGGTGGCTGACAGTGGCGGGAGGTATGTGATGGTGAGTGGTAAGCTGCAGGGGGAGCGGGTGGTGTTGGTGAATGTTTACGCCCCAAACTGGGACGATGCTGGGTTTATGCGGCGTATGTTGGGCCGCATTCCGGACCTGGAAGCGGGGGGCCTGATCATGGGGGGGGGGACTTCAACACGGTGCTGGATCCCCCATTGGATCGATCCAGGTCCCGGACGGGTAGGAGGCTGGCGGCGGCTAAGGTGTTGAGGGGGTTTATGGATCAGATGGGAGGGTTGGATCCCTGGAGGTTTGCGAGGCCAAGGGCCAGGGAGTACTCGTTTGTTTCCCAGATGCATAAGGCCTATTCGAGGATTGATTTTTTTGTCCTGAGCAGGGGGCTGGTTTCGAGGGTGAAGGATGTTGAATACTCTGCCATTGCCATTTCAGATCATGCCCTGCACTGGGTGGACCTCGGGCTGGAGGAGGAGAGGGACCAGCGTCCGCTCTGGCGCTTGGAGGTGGGGCTGCTGGCAGACGAGGAGGTGGCCGGGAGGGTTCGGGGGTGTATCAAGAGGTACCTTGAGGCCAACGATAACGGGGAGGTCCGAGTGGGGACGGTCTGGGAGGCATTGAAGGCGGTGGTTAGAGGGGAGTTGATTTCCACCCGAACCCATAGGGAGAGGGGGGAGCAGAGGGAGAGGGAGAGATCGGTAGGGGAGATGGTGAGGGTGGATAGGAGATATGCGGAGGCTCCGGAGGAGGGATTGCTGGGGGAGCGGAGTAGCCTTCAGGCCAGATTCGATCTACTGACCACCAGAAAGGCGGAAGCTCAGTGGAGGAAAGCACAGGGGGCGGTGTATGAATATGGGGAGAAGGGGAGCAGGATGCTGGCACACCAGCTCCGAAAGCGGGACGCGGCCAGGGAGATTGGGGGAGTGAAGGATAGAGATGGGAAGGTGGTGCGGAGGGGGGTAAACGTTAATGGGGTCTTTAGGGACTTTTCTGGGGAACTGTACCAGTCTGAACCCCCGGTGGATTGGGGGGGGGGGGGGGGGGGGGGGGGAATGGGGCGCTTCTTGGACAAGCTGCGATTTCCGAAAGTGGAGGAGGGGCAGGTGGAGGGACTGGGGGCGCCGATTGAGCTGGAGGAGGTGGTCAAAGGAATTGGCAGCATGCAGTCGGGGAAGGCGCCGGGTGCCGGATGGGTTTCCGGCCGAATTTTATAAAATGTATGCGGACCTATTGGGCCCCCTGTTGGTCCGGACCTTTGACGAGGCAAGGGAAGTGGGGGGCTTTGCCCCCAATGATGTCACGCGCGCTGATTTCCTTGATCCTTAAGCGGGACAAGGACCCTCTGCAGTGTGGGTCATATAGGCCGATCTCACTGCTAAATGTAGACGCCAAACTGCTGGCAAAGATCTTAGCCACAAGAATAGAGGATTGTGTGCCAGGGGGTCATTCACGAGGACCAGACGGGGTTTATGAAGGGAAGGCAATTGAATACCAACATACGAAGGCTCCTCAATGTCATTATGATGCCGGCTGTGGAAGGGGAGGCGGAGATAGTGGTGGCATTAGATGCGGAGAAGGCCTTTGATAGGGTTGAGTGGGGGTATCTGTGGGAGGTGTTGGAAAGGTTTGGGTTTGGGGAGGGGTTTGTCCGTTGGGTGAGGTTCCTTTATGAGGCCCCGATGGCGAGTGTAGCCACAAATAGGCGGAGGTCGGAGTACTTTCGGCTGTACCGGGGGACGAGACAGGGGTGTCCCCTGTCCCCCTTGCTCTTTGCGTTGGCAATTGAGCTCCTGGCCATGGCGTTGAGGGAGTCAGGGAACTGGAGGGGCCTGGTGCGGGGTGGGGAGGAGCATAGAGTGTCGCTTTATGCGGACGACCTGTTGCTGTATGTGGCGGACCTGGTGGGGGGGATGCCCGAAGTGATGACGATTCTCAGCTAATTTGGGGGCTTCTCTGGGTATAAGCTCAACCTGGGCAAGAGCAATTTGTTCGTGGTGCACCCGGGGGATCAGGAGGAGGGGATTGGTAGGCTCCCACTGAAGCAGGCAGGGAGGAGCTTCAGGTACCTAGGAGTCCAGGTGGCTAGGAGCTGGCGGGGGCCCTTCACAAGCTTAACCTCACAAGGTTGGTGGAGCAAATGGAGGAGGAGTTCAAAAGGTGGGATATATTACCGCTGTCACTGGCGGGTAGGGTGCAGTCCGTTAAGATGACGGTGCTCCCAAGGTTTTTGTTCCTGTTCCAGTGCCTTCCAATCCTTATCCCGAAGGTCTTTTTTAGGAGAGTTAACAGGAGTATTACGGAATTTGTGTGGGCGCATGGGACTCCGAGGCTGAGAAGGGTGTTCTTGGAATGGGGCAGGGATAGGGGGGGGCTGGCACTGCCCAACCTCTGTGGGTACTATTGGGCTGCCAACGCAGCGATGGTGCGTAAGTGGGTAATGGACGGGGAAAGGGCAGCATGGAAGAGGATGGAGATGGCGTCCTGTGTGGACACGAGCCTGGAGGTGCTGGTAACGGCGCTGTTGCCGCTCCCTCCAACGAGGTATACCACGAGCCCGGTGGTGGCGGCTACCCTCAAAATTTGGGGGCAATGGAGACGGCATAGGGGGGAGGTGGGGGGCTCGATAGAGTCCCCGATACGGGGGAACCAGTGGTTTGTTCCAAGGAGCATCGATGGCGGATTGCTGGGCTGGCACAGGGTAGGTATTAGGAGGTTGAGGGTCCTGTTTGTGGATGGGAGGTTCGCGAGCCTGGGGGAGTTAGAGGGGAAGTTTGGGCTCCCCCCGGGGA
This sequence comes from Scyliorhinus canicula, assembly GCF_902713615.1. Lineage (NCBI taxonomy): Eukaryota > Metazoa > Chordata > Chondrichthyes > Carcharhiniformes > Scyliorhinidae > Scyliorhinus > Scyliorhinus canicula. The sequence goes on along the minus strand of NC_052162.1, from coordinate 60,230,427 downwards.
ACATGTTTAGGTACATGCAGGTTAGGGCGTTTGCCAGGTGGCAGGTGGAGGGGTTCCCTCTGTTGCCCCCATGTGGGGTATGGGACAGGGTGCTCTCGGGGGTGTGGGTTGGAGGAGGGAGGATTTTGGACGTATACCGCGTAATGCAGGAGGTAGATGAGGCCTTGGTGGAGGAGCTGAAGAGTAAATGGGAAGAGGAGCTGGGTGAGGAGATTGAGGAGGGGATGTGGGCGGATGCCCTGGAAAGGGTGAATTCCTCCTCTTCCTGTGCGAGGCTTAGTCTCATACAGTTCAATGTGCTGCACAGGGCCCACATGACTGGGACGAAAATTAGTAGGTTTTTCGGGGGCGAAGACAGGTGTGCTAGGTGCTCGGGGATCCCAGTGAACCACGCCCATACGTTTTGGGCATGCCCTGCGCTGGGGGAGTTTTGGAAGGGGGTAGCAAGGACGGTGTCGAGGGTGGTGGGATCCAGGGTCAAGCCAGGCTGGGGACTCGCAATTTTTGGGGTTACAGTGGAGCCGGGAGTGCAGGAGGCGAAAGAGGCCGGTGTTCTGGCCTTTGCGTCCCTAGTAGCCCGGCGGAGGATCTTGCTTCAATGGAAGGATGCGAGGCCCCCAAGCGTGGAGGCCTGCAGGGGGGAGGGGGAGGGGGAGGGGGAGGGGAGGGGGAGGGGGAGGGGGAGGGGGAGGGGGAGGGGAGGGGGAGGGGGAGGGGGAGGGGGAGGGGAGGGGAGGGGAGGGGAGGGGAGGGGATTGTGTTTGGTGGGAGGGAGAAGTGTGTACATGGGTTTGTTGGATGTGGCGGGTGTTATCTCTTTCCTTTTTGTTGTTTGCTTTTTTTGTTTTTGTTTTAGTAGTTGCTTTTGTAGTTGGGTGGGTGTTGTTCTTGGGTTTTTACCATGGTTGTGCTGTTAATATTGTTTTGTTGTTTATATTTTGTGAAAACCTTAATAAAAATTATTATTTTTTAAAAACACAAGTGGTGGCAAGCAATCTTAGTGATGATAGGCATGTGGTCAAAATATCTTCTGGAAACCAAACACAACAGCAAAGTTGTGAACAGTTTTGTTAAGTTTACTAAAGCACAGGGAACAAAGTTTGTGGTGACAATGGCTTCATTCTTCCCAATATTTAGTTGAAGCAAATTCCAGCCTATCAAATATTGGATGTTGGACAAACAGTGTGACAAATCAGAGACAGTGGAATGACGAAGCAGGTGGTGGTGAGATGGAGCAGAGTGTTGTCGGCATACGTGGTTAACCTGCTCCCTTTCTGGTTGATATCACCAAGGAGTAGCATGCAGAACAGAACTACAAGGGATCAAGGTTAGGACCTTGGGGCACTCCAAAGTTATCGAAGTAAGAGTGGAAAGGGAAGCCATTTTTCAGCTATCGTTAGGTAAGGAAAACAAGCCAGAACAGTTCCATCCAACTAGGAGAGATGTCGAAGGAGTTTGGTGAGGTAAGCAAAATATTACAGATATATCAAGGAAGATGAGAAAGGATAGTTCAACATGGCCTAGGTGCAGACTTGATGGGCTGAATGGCCTCCTACTGCACTGCAAATTCTAAAATTTCTGACTGACACAATCAGTAGCTGATGTTGCAGTGCTATCCCCAACTGGCTGGTTGTTCGCATTAGTAAACTCCCAGCATGAGTCAAAATATAACTTAGAAAATACTGCCAGTTTCGGCTTTAAAAGCTAATGGCTCACAGACACATATACATTTTGTTAAATATCCACAATATTTTAAATAAGCACCACTTCTACTTTGAGCAATAATTGTCACAAATTAACAATTACTTTTACAAATAATCATTTTTCTAACAGGTTAAAATAATTTGCATAAAGGGGCTAGTTTAGCACAGTGGGATGAACAGCTGGCTTGTAATGCAAAACAAGGCCAGCAGGGCGGTTCAATTCCCATACCCCCGAACAGGCGGCGGAATGTGGCGACTAGGGGATTTTCACAGCAGCTTCATTGAAGCCTACTTGTGACAATAAGTGATTATTATTATAGATTTGAGATCTGCAAATGCAATAACCGTGCACGATTTCAATGAGGGAAAGGTCAAGTGACTGCACATGACAACAAAGTTGAAACGTGAGGCGGCCACAGCGCTGGCCCTTTGCTTTCTGGGGGATTGAGTCCTTCTGCTTCCGTCCCGGGAGCCGATTGAAAGCAGAGCAGTTGTAAACCGAACTACAACGCCCGAAAGGCTCTGCGGGCCGACGGGGCTGACGTTTCGACTGCAAGTGATGCAGCGTGACGTAAACCCCCCGCCGCAAGCCACTCAGCCACTGTTGTTCTGCCAGACCGGTTGTGATTGGTTGTAGTAATGGAGGGGGCAAAGCCACGCCCCCTCCCCTTGGTTTCGGTTGCACGGCCGGTCGTTGCCGCCATGTTGACGCACGGTTGGGCGTTGCCGCCATGTTGACGCACGGCGAGCTCTGCCGCCATGTTGACGCACGGCCCCGTGCGACGGGACGCTACCTTCAGAAATAATAATAATAATGGCGTTGATAAGAGGGAAAGGACGAGGCCGTGCGATCCGAGGCGCAGTTTAAGTGGGGATTTTTTTGTGTGTGTCTCTTGCCGTCTTTTCCAGCCCCATCCCGAGAGTGGCTCGAGTCCGCCGTTGTTTTGAATGCGTTGTCGGCTGGAGCGCTCTTCGCCATGAGCCGACCGTCGTCAGCCGGCGGCGGGGAAAACGGGCAAGCACACGGCGACGGCAGCGGCCGTGGCGGCGGCGGCAGCAGCAGCAGCAGCGGGCGGAGGAGGGAGCGGCAACCCGGCCATAGCAGCAGCAGCAGCGGTGGCTGCAGCGGCGGCCGCGGCAGCCGGAGGAGGATCCACCCCGCCTCAGTCCGAACTCACTTCTCTCTTCGAGTGCCCGGTCTGTTTTGATTATGTGCTGCCCCCCATCCTGCAGTGCCAGGCCGGGCACCTGGTGTGTAACCAATGCCGCCAGAAACTTTCCTGCTGTCCGACCTGCAGGGGCCCTCTCACCCCCAGCATCAGGAACTTGGCCATGGAGAAGGTGGCTTCCACCATCCCTTTCCCTTGCAAGGTGAGTCCATGCAAGCGTCCGGCAGTTTTCCGGGGCAATGTGTTAAACGTGAGCAGTTCAAGCTGCCCTGCATCAGGTGTGTTTTTTCTGGTCTCCTAGTGTTTGCAAACACATAATACCCCTGGACGATTTAATGCTGCAGTTCTCTTTCTCGCCAGTTATGAATACTTATTGTAGGTTCACATACGGTACAGGTTTTGTAGTTTAATAACCGATTTGAGTTATTTCTATTCCATAGTATTATAGTTTTGGTGATTTTAAAAGAAAACCTCAGTTGTCAAAGACGATCTGCGGAAGAGAGTAATATAACATTTCTGACCTTCTCCAGTTGACATTTCTCCTGTTATGCTCTTTTGGAGACTTGTGCCTGTGAACATGCACTACCTGGCATTGATATGGCATTAGTTATTATCTCATAATGGTTGCCTGTTCTGAAATTGTTTAAAGTTAGTTATACTTACAAAGTGAAACCATTGTTTTCTCTCCTTATCTACATTCCTTGCGATTTGACAGTTTGAGATTTTGATGCTGCAATATTTGTTAATTAGTAAACCTTTGTCACAGCTTTTGTAATGTATTTCAGTTCTTTTATCCTTTCTATGCTTCCACTGTTCCTTTCTGATTGTTGCTCTCTTTCACTGATGTGAATTGTGTCTTGTTGATCTAAGTTTCTTAGTGTTGCTATCCCACTCTCCTGTGTTTTCTTTGCATGTTGACCTCATTTGAACAATTGATGTCTTTGCTGAACCACTTGGTGCAAGTTGCCTCATTCTCTTCCTAACTTTCCTGTCCTTCAACCCACCCTCCCCTTATCACAGTGGAAAATATGCAGGCATACCACTCTCTGTACAAAAGCTAATTAATTGTCTGTGAATTGAATACTGCTTACTATAACAATATTAGAGTTTGGGAGGTGGGAATAAAGCTTGGAGTTGCGATATTATCGAAGAATTCTTAAGTGCTACACCGTAATGAAAGCATGGTAGATTTAAGAAATAAGAGGGGAACGGTACGGTTGTTGATATGCATTAGAGACCACCAAACAATGAAGATGAGAGAGACCTGCAGACAGTCCATAGAATCATCACAGAATTTATCGTGCAGAAGGAGGCCATTCAGCCCATCGAGTCTGTACCGGCTCCTGGAAGAGCACCCTACCTAAGCCCACACCTCCACCCTATCCACATAACCCAGCAACCCCACCTAACTTATGGATGCTACAGGGCAATTTAGCATGACCAATGCACCTAACCCGTACATCTTTGGACTGTGGGAGGAAACAAGAGCAGCCAGAGGAAATCCACGCAGATGCGGGGAGAACGTGCAGACTCCGCACAGACTGTGACCCAAGCCGAGAATCGAATCTGGAACCCTGGAGCTGTGAAGCAACTGTGCTACCGTGCTGCCCAGTTCTGGGAGACCTGAACGGCTGGACAATAATGAATGATAGCAATTCTAACAGAAACTGGAATAAAAATAATACAATTGGTGAATGAATTCCTAAAAAGTTGTTACTCCTTGGCTTAGTATCTCTCAATTTCAACAAGTACAGGATATCAATATCTAGTAAACAAAAGGAAAGTAACAGATTGTAGGAGAACAATTTCAATTTTTTAAAATAAAGTTACTGAGTAAAAAAACTAAAGACGCTGGACCGGAAAAGGTATTTGACCCAAATCAACTGGATAATAAAGTTAGAAACAAATGGCAAATTAACAGTGGAAGGATTGAGTATAAAATGATATTCCACTAAGATGAAAGAGGAAATATCGGCTAGTTAAGTTTTATGGATCAATGGTGATTAAAAGCAATAAAATTAGGGCTAATATGAAAATGGTGAGGAATATGTAAAGTGTAGTGTGGGTTGAAAAAGGGAGATATAAAATGTACTGACTATTAAAGACTTTCAGGTGACGTAAATCTAATGAAGGCTTCAATAAGCATGTCAATTGGAGGACAAAACAACTGAAAAGTGGAAGAGATTTACTTGAGAATGAGTGTAGTTAAATATAGTGTGTTTGTTTTTACAAATAACATTAAGTGCTTGAGAGGGATATCGAACAATTGTTATAACTTGTTGAAAAATTCTAATGGAATCAGCAGAAATAGAGGTGGAAAAGCCACAACCCCGGTAGGCATTAAGTTTGTTGAAAGGAATTAACATATACATTAAAAGGCAATTTTTAAATTCGATATGCAAATTGAGCTGTGGGACTGGGTGTAGCTGATGCAACATGTTTGTTAATTCCGAAAGAGTTAGTTTAAGGTCAGTTGTGAGCCAACTCTTTGAATCCATATTCAAGATAAAACTGGTGAGCATTTAGAAATGTGTGGTTGAACCTGGCAACTAATGTGGATTTGCTAATGTCATGTTTGACATTTTAAAATTGAAAATGTAATTTGGTAAAAAAAGGAATTGTGCTGGATGCGGTGTATAAGGATTTTTAGAATATATTAGTTATGGTGTCTTAAGGCTTGTTGGAAAAACTAAGGCCTATTGTACATGAGGAAATGTTAGCAGTATAGTTGCCAGTAATTGGATGTTGCTTGGGTATAAGAAGTGTTGGGAGTGGTGTACACCGTCAGTCTGTGCTGGATCCACATTTGTACTTCCTTGATCTATTTATGGATGATTTGGGATTGGTGCGCACAGCCTTAAAAGTTTGCCAAAGTGGATTTTGGTGAACAATAAGGAAAGCTTTAACAGACTTTAGGAAGATAGATGGGGTCAGCAGGATGGCAGATGCAATTTAATTTAAATAAGTGTATGTATGGTAATGCATTTTATGAGGACCAAGAAACAAAAGTACATACTGAATAGAGAGACTGAAGGATGTGGTTGATATAGATATCTGAAAGTGTAAGTACAAAGAGATAAAACCATTAAAAGGGCCAAACAAATTGGAGATTCCAGAAGGTGGAAATTATAAAATAACATTGGTTGGACTAATATTAGAGTACTAATGTACAATTCTGGATATTTTTTGTTACAGAAAGGAAATCAAAGCCATGGAGTGGAGGGGGGAGAGGGGGGAGAGGGAGGGGGGGGGGGGAGGGGGGGGGAGGCAGGCAGGCAGTGATCAATTTTAAACCCTCACTGAGATACAGAAGAGAGATGCTTCTTTGTGCAGAGGGTTGTTGGAGGATAGATTGTTTTGTCATAGAAAGTGCCTAAGGCAGAGTCCATTACATCTTTTTTAAGGGGAAAGTGAATATGCTTTTTATGAAACTGTGAACCATACAGAGCAGTAGGGAGAGAGCAGGGCAGCGGGATTCGTTTTCAATTGTAGGACAGTGGTTAGCACTGTTGCTTCACAGCGTCAGGGTTCCGGGTTCCGGGTTCGATTCCCGCTTGAGTCACTGCGTGGAGTCTGTATGTTCTCCGTGGGTTTCCCCCGGGTTCTCCGGTTTCCTCCCACAAGTTCTGAAAGATGTGCTTGTTCGGTGAATTGACATTCTGAATTCTCCCTGTGTACCCGAACAGGTGCCAACTAGGGGATTTTCACAGTAACTTCATTGCAGTGTTAATGTAAGCCTACTTGTGACAATAATAATAAAGATTATAATTAATTGTTCCTGCCACTAACTGGAGCATATGCATGGAATGAAATGGCCCCTTCCTGTTCCGTAAATGTCAACACCTAGCTGCCTCAACATAAACCTACATCTTCTCAAGTACGCAGTGTTCCCTCTAGATTCCCTCTTCCATCATCTGTTTATACAGCTTTACTTTAAATGCATCTATACTGTTTGCCTCAAGCACTCCCCATAATGGCAAGTTCCACATTTCCACCACTGTCTGGGTCAAGAAGTAGCTTCAAAGTTCGTATTTGATTTAGAAGTGACTGAAAGAAAGCTGGTACAGCCCATGGCTCGGCCCCATTGCAGCCCAAAGGAGAATTTCAATCTTTGAGATAAAGAAAGATGATGGAGCACAGGATAGGAAGATGTCGGCTTTATCCTAGAATAAAATGTTAGTGAAATTATATTGGCTGGTAAGGAGAGCAAGAAATGATCGGACAAGCTCCAATCTATGTTATGTCTTTATTCCTGGATTTGGATTTTTTGATTATTGTCATGTGTACCGAGGTACAGTGAAAGTATTTTTCTGTGAGCAGCTCAACAGATCATTAAGTACATGAAAATAAAATAAATACATAATAGGGCAACACAAGCTACACAATGTAACTACATAAACACCGGCATCAGGTGAAGCATATAGGGGTGCAGAGTTAATCAGGTGAGTCCATAAGAGGGATGTTTAGGAGTCTGGTAACAGTGGGGAGGAAGCTGTTTTTGAATACGCACTGTTTTTGTGCGTATTCTCAGACTTTTGTACCTCCTGCCCAATGGAAGAGGTTGGAGGAGTGAGTAAGGCAGGTGAGAGGGGTCTTTGATTATGCTGCCCGCTTTCCCCAGGCAGCGGGGGGGTGTAGATGGAGTCAATGGATGGGAGACAGGTTTGTGTGATGGACTGGGCTGTGTTCATGACTCTGAGGTTTCTTGCGGTCTTGGGCTGAGCAGTTGCCATATCAGACTGTGATCAGCCCGATAGGTCCACGTGGGTGGAGCAGGCCAGATTTTTGGAGATGTGTATCCCATGGAATTTGAAGTGGCTAACCATCTCCACCTCGGGCCTGTTGATGCTGACAGGGGTGTGTACAGAACTTTGTTTTCTGAAGTCAATGACCAGCTCTTTAGTTTTGCTGGCATTGAAAGATAGATTGTTGTCGCTGCACCACTCCACTCCACTAAGTTCTCAATCTCCCTCCTGTATTCTGACTCGGTGTTTTTTTCGAGATCCAGCCCACTATGGTTGTTTCGTCAGCAAACTTGTAGATGGAGTTGGAACCAAATTTTGCCACGCAGTCGTGTGTGTACAGGGAGTATAATAGAGGGCTAAGTACGCAGCCTTGCGGGGCCCCGGTATTGAGGACTATAGTGGAGGAGATGTTTTTTCTTACGGATTGTGGTCTGTGGCTCGCAGTTACCAGACTCCTAAACGACCCTCTTATGGACTGACCTCATTAACACTACACCCCTGTATGCTTCGCCTGATGCCGGTGTTTATGTAGTTACATTGTGTACCTTGTGTTGCCCTATTATGTATTTTCTTTTCACGTACTTAATTTGTTGAGCTGCTTGCAGAAAAATACTTTTCACTGTACCTCACATGACAAGAAAGAAAATCGAGAAAGTCGAGGATCTAGATTCAGAGTGAGGAGCCAAGTCCCAGGTTTTGGAGCTTTGATATGAGCTTGGCTGGGATTATGATGTTGAAGGTGGAGCAGTTGTCAATAAATAGGAGTCTGATGTTGGAGTCCTTGTTGTCGAGATGCTCTAGGGATGAGTGTAGATGGCGTTTGCTGCGGACCGGTTGTGGCTGTATGCGAATTGCAGTGGATAAAGGCGTTCTGGGAGTATGGCGGTGATGCGCTTCATGACCAACCTCTCAAAGCACTTCACTACAACTGAAGTCAGGGCAACTGGACAGTAGTCATTGAGACACGTTACCTGGTTCTTCTTTGGCACTGGTATGATGGTAGTCCTCTTGAAGCAGGTGGGAACCTCGGAGTGAAGTAGGGACAGATTAAAGATGTGCACGAACACATCTGCCAGCTGGTCCGCGCAGGCTGTTGAGTGCACTACCAGGTATCCTGTCCGGACCTGTAATCTTCTGAGAGTTTACTTTCATGAAGGCCAATCTGACTTTGGAAGCTGTGATGGTGGGTATGGGTGTGTTATGGGCTGCTGGGGCACTCGACTGCCGGCGGGCGGACCATTGGTTTCTTGCCTGGACCGAGCATAGAATGCATTGAGTTCATCGGGGAGGGGTGTGGTGCTGCTGGCGATGCTGCTCGGCTTCGCTTTGTAGCTCGTTATGTTGTTTAGGCCTTGCCACAACCAACAAGAGTCTATAACCTTGCCTCCCCATTATAATCGCCATCCAACAAAATAACTCGCATTTTATCTTGCTCATTGGCCAACCTGTTGCTGCTCCCTTGCTGAACCCCATTCCTTCTGCTATCCCAGACTTTCTCCTCAGTTTGATGAGGATCTTATTGAAGGGTGGCTGAAGCAGTGCCTAACTAGCTGTTTTCTCCTCATCTCAACATCTCCCATACTTCTCTGGAGCCAGTCTCTTGAATTTTCTGTTGGTTCTGGTGATGCTAATTCAGTTAGTCTGGACAGCACAGTGACGCAGTGGTTAGTGTTGCTGCCTCACTGCGCCGAGGTCCCATGTTAAACCCCGGCTCTGGGTCACTGTTCTTGTGCAATTTGCACATTCTCCCCATGTTTGTGTGGGTTTCTCCCCCACAACCCAAAGATGTGCAGGGTAGGTGGATTGGCCATGCTAAATTGCCCCTTAATTTGGAGGAAAAAAATAATTGGGTACTCTAAATTTATATTTTTTAAAATTCAGTTAGTAGCAGACTGGCCTCTTGAAGTGGAAGATTCTGGGTTCCAGCTGACAACTCAGTTGAGTAATCAGAGTAATACATTGTTGGAGATGTTGTCTTTTGAATGAAATATCAAACCAAATAAGGGGCTGGTTTAGCACAGTGGTCTAAACAGCTGGCTTGTAATGCAGAACAATGCCAGCAGGGTGGGCTCAATTCCCATACCAGCCTCCCCGAACAGACGCCAGAATGTAACTTAATTGAAGCCTACTTGTGACAATAAGTGATTATTATTATTAATGTCCCATATGGCTTTCCAGATGTCATATCCTATGGAATATCTGGAGAGTGGGGTATTTCCCATAGTATGGTAACTAAATTTCTTCCCTCAACCAACAAGTCCAAAAATGGCTGTCTGGTCACTTATTTGCTGTATGCAAATTGGTTTCCACTTTTGCCAACTGAACAATATTGACTTCACTTGTAAAGAAAACATTTTGTGATATGTGTTGTGATGTAATTTTCACCTCTTCCCCCAAATAATTTGTTTTTGCCCATGGGTTCACCTTGGGAGGGATGCTGTAACATCCTGAGCTAAGGAGGAACCCAGATCACACATGGCGGCTGATTCCTCTAAACAGCACTGCTCAGTCTGACTTCATGCTCATCGTATTCCTATCCCAACAATTCTTGCAGTGTAACATTCCTCTCTAAATACCATATTTTTCCCTGCCATCTTAATCAACATTCAATATTTAATCTGCTATTCATCATGTTAACTCTCCCCCCCCCCCCCCCCCCCAAACACGCGCACGCACCTATGACTATGTATGCATGGTATCAAGATCCCTGAGGCCCTTCTTTGTTTGCTTTTTCCCTGATCACTTCATCTCTTTACCTGCACCATCACCTTTTGTGCTGAGAAAGACTACTTTTTCTGACATGTGCTCCACTATCATTTCAAAGATTAAAACTGTTCCCAGAGCTGTGATGGAGCTAGCCCATGGATTTAACTCCTGGACATTGATATCTCTAGCTGCATAGTGCAACAAGTGAATGTGGAGATGGGAGATGCCTGAGGCATTTCAGCACCACTGCTGGTCTGAGGGTGTAATTACAGTTTATATTGTGTGTTTTCATTGCAAGGGTAGACATAGGAATTTATTGTGCAAAGAGTTGCTACTGTCTAGAAGAATAACAGGAAGTAGTGTTTAATAGGACATTTCTATAGACATTAAACTTTTAATGAGATACAGATCTATGTTGAAATCATCAATCTTGCATTATCTAAAGTTGGCAAAAAGCAAGCATTGTTTTCCATTTATAAGAGTGCTTTTCGTGCTCTCTGTCCCAATGTACTTCAAAGTCAATGATTTCTATTTGTACAGACAAATATGGCAGCAATTTTATGCACAACGCAGTTCCACAAACTCCAGAGATAGATAATGCTAATCTAATTTTGGTACTGATTGATGGCTAAATATTGTTTAGGATGGTAGGGGAGAATCTGTAGAATCCCTACAGTGCAGAAGAAGGAGGCCGTTCGGCCCACCCGAGTCTACACCAACCCTCTGAAAGAGCACTCTACCTAGGTCCAGTTACCTACCATTGGACTGGGCTTGAATTCAACCAATTGTCTCATGGATGTGGGAACCAGTCCATAGAAACCATGTGTCTACCCAATCTCACTGGTTATCAGGAATCATTAGAATAGCAAAGCACAAAGGGAGGCCATTCAACCTGTCAGGATTGTGCTGGCCCTCTAAGAACAATTCAGCAACTCAGTCCCCCATCATTTTCCTGCAACCCCGCCCAAAACCTTCCCTTCAGGTGCAAAACCAATTTCTTTTTGAAAGTCACAATGGAACTCCCTCCATAACCCTCTAAGGCTCTAAATTCAATATCCTAACTGCTCACTATGTAAAAGAAGTTTTCCCATGTCACCCTCAGTCTTTTTTACCAATGACCTTAAATCTTCATGCTCTGCTTCTCGACTCTTCTGCCAATGGGAGCAGTTTCTTGCTGTTTTATCTAGATCTCATGATTTTGAGCCCCTCTATAAAATTTCTTCTCGTCCTCCTCTGCCTGATGGATATTATTGACACAATGCTTGTGGAATCAGTCTTTTTGGTCTCGCGCTTGGCCTGCCTAAACCAACTCTATGCCCAGCCCCTTGCTCTCAGCCTAACCTCGCTCCTTTGGGGAATTATCGAGCTTGACATAACAGCTCAGCTAATATCATGGTAAAGTGTAATATAGTGTTATCCTTTTGAAATGTTTCCACAGTCTTAGAATCAAAGCTTTCCACCCCAGTCAGAAGAGAACTTATCAAGATTAAAATTAATTTTTTTTCTTTGAGCCGTGGTGTTTGAAAGATGGAATGGAGATTTTATGAAACAAACCTGAATTGAAGGGGTTTGGATAATATATGGAAGCTCAGGAATTTGTATTAATAAAGCAGAAGTTCTGCTTATGGTGCTCAAAAGATTGAACAATCGTGTTCATGATTTTTTTTAAAAGAACCATTGAATTATGTACTGTGACAACACATAGAAATAAAATTCACATTCTGTGTAATGTGTAACATCTCTTAGTATGGGCGGCACGGTAGCACAGTGGTTAGCATTGTTGCTTCACAGCTCAGAGTCCCAGGTTCGATTCCTGGCTTGGGTCGCTGTCTGTGCGGAGTCTGCACGTTCTCCCTGTGTCTGCGTGGGTTTCCTCCAGGTGCTCCGGTTTCCTCCCACAAGTCCTGAAAGACGTGCTGTTAGGTAATTTGGATATTCTGAATTCTCTGTGTCCCCGTACAGGCGCCGGAATGTGGCAGCTAGGGGGCTTTTCACAGTAACTTCATTGCCGTATTAATGTAAGCCTACTTGAGGCAATAAAGATTATTATATTTACTTAATTCTATTCATGCAAAACATCGTGCTGGAATGGCTTTGCTGTTTTAACAACTTGTTGTCAAAGTGCACTGAATGTTCGGACACCTGTGTATGAAGATTGGGATACTTGTAACTTCGAAGTATTTTTGAGTTCTCAATCATTTAAAAGTGCCTCAGTAACTTGAAAACAAACCTTCAAATTAATTTGTACTTGTTATTAAGGATCTTGATGTTGGAACTGACATTGTAATGCTGTGAGCACAAACTGGGAATGCATGTTGTCTTCCTATGCACTGCTTGCACTCTGTCTGCTGCATAGTTTCCAGTTCACTGGAACTTGGGTGCACCCCAGTAAGTTCAGGATTTCATAGCATTGCTCAAAGCATTTTCAAAATGAAATTCTTTCAAGCTCATTTCCAGACCTTTTTTAAGTTATGCATACTAAAAGTGCACTGAACTTTTGAGTTAATTTTTAAACTGAACAGATTCAAGACCTTCTAAAATATGATTGAGGACAGTTTTTTAAAAACTTGAACCAATTAAGGAAAGCTATGTGCGTTTAATTGAGTCAGAAGGTAACCACTTGTTTGATTTGGAGAAACTGTCACTGCATTTGTCTCTAAACCAAATTGTACATTCATTCATACAAGTCATGCTTTAGTTCTCTGTGGTTTACATGTGAGCTCCCATGTGAGGGACATGAGTGCTGAGACACAGGTTGACACAGTAGGATCTTTGGTGACACTTGCAATTTTGCACTTGACTGAAATAAGTGGAGAGAATAGAAACGAGTCACATTCAGCAGGAAGATGCTTGCCAGTAAACAAGCAGAGCAAAAATAAATTAATCTTCGTAGTTTGTGTTTGTAAAGGGAATGAGAGATTCATGTTAATAGCATAGTAATAAATTGTTACATGGCCTGATGCTCTTCTCATTCCAACATGTGATAAGTAATGCCATGAGTGTGCCATGAGCAAATTGCAATAACATTTATTTCTGCTTTTTGTTCATTATAATAATCAAGCCAGTTTAGAAGCTGTTATTGTGAAACTGAGCCTTGCAAGCCAAGAAAATTTCAAATTTGATGCAACTAACTTCAACATTCCTGAGCTTGTAAAAAAGAAAAAGGCCAGATTCTTTTTCATGATTGATGTACTATGATATCTGCTTGAATGTGCATGGATGAGACAGGAATTGGATTTAATTATGCTGTATAATGGCCGAAAAGCCAGTTGGCATTGACTGTTGAGGTCGATGTGACGAATATTTCCCTCTTTGTGGGACCAGAGGCTGGATTTTACAGAAACATACCCTGGAACACTTGTAATAAATTGGAGGATCAAAAGTACAATTGCGAAGTTATTGTGGAGCAAGACTACATTAGCAAACAAAGTATATTAATCTCAAAGTGTTTTGAGAGTTGGTTGGTTAGAGGTTTTTTTATTTTGATTAAATTGGTGTCAGCTTTGAAATTCCTTGTGAAACAATTTTAAAATTTCTATCGTATGAAAATTATTCTAAATACATTTGGAACAGGTTTTTTGGCGGAGTCCAAATTCACCATAATGGGTGGAAGAAGCAGGCAAAAAAGGCTTGTAAGGCATCCATCCAATAAAGAAGGTACTATGCCAATCTTTTTGTAACTCCTTTTTTCCTCTCCTCTTCTTAGATGATTTATTTTCTCAAATACTTGTTATTAAACCAAACCAGACAGTTTTACAGGATGGATTGGTCCCTTGACTTTGAGTTGAAGGACTGGGAGTTGATGGTGACATTTTGAACAGATTTGAGATGGGTAGTTCGTGTTTGACAGCAATTCAGTATAGGACTGATGAAAGTGTCTTAAATTAACTAGTCCATTTGATTTAAATAGTGTGAACAGTATTAAGTCTCCGGATGTGTGGTTCATAGGATAATGTGGCAATGTCTCTAATTTTACAGTTATATTTATATTTTGATTCAAATTGTCTTGTTTCGTGCTCTGCAGCAAATGTGCTTGCGTCTGTGGCATTTGGTACAAAAGAATGTGTATGGTTTCTTGGCAGTATAAAAGGCATATTACATAACCCGGTTTGTTTGTCAAATTTATTGTGCTCGTATTTCAGTGAAATTCAGCCCTTTACAAAATCCACATTTCTGACTTTACAGGTTCGAGCTCTCTTTTTCCTTGGTGGAATCAAAACAGCATGCATTTATGGAAAATAGGAAAACTTAACCCATGTACCACTGCCAACATTTTATACTTGAGGTGGTTCAAATAACCTGTTCATAATTCATGGGCCTTATAATATAACTATTTTAAAATTTAAAGTTTTGAATGCAGATAAAATTGCGACCTCTGATTGAGAAATTGATGAGCAACCCTGAAGTAATGGAACCTACGAGGGAACAAGCGGTCCTAGATCTTGTCCTGTGTAATGAGACAGGATTGATTCATGATCTCATAGTTAGGGATCCTCTCGGAAGGAGCGATCACAATATGGTGGAATTTAAAATACAGATGGAGGGTGAGAAAGTAAAATCAAATACTAGTGTTTTGTGTTTAAACAAAGGAGATTACAAGGGGATGAGAGAAGAACTAGCTAAGGTAGACTGGGAGCTAAGACTTTATGGTGGAACAGTTGAGGAACAGTGGAGAACCTTCCAAGTGATTTTTCACAGTGCTCAGCAAAGGTTTATACCAACAAAAAGGAAGGACGGAAGAAAGAGGGAAAATCGACCGTGGATATCTAAGGAAATAAGGGAGAGTATCAAATTGAAGGAAAAAGCATATAAAGTGGCAAAGATTGCTGGGAGATTAGAGGACTGGGAAATCTTTAGGGGGCAACAGAAAGCTACTAAAAAAGCTATAAAGAAGAGTAAAATAGAGTATGAGAGTAAACTTGCTCAGAATATAAAAACAGACAGTAAAAGTTTTTACAAATATATAAGACAAAAAAGAGTGGCAAAGGTAAATATTGGTCCTTTAGAGGATGAGAAGGGAGTTTTAATAATGGGAAATGAGGAAATGGCTGAGGAACTGAACAGGTTTTTTGGGTCGGTCTTCACAGTGGAAGACACAAATAACATGCCAGTGACTGATAGAAATGAGGCTATGACAGGTGAGGACCTTGAGACGATTGTTATCACTAAGGAGGGAGTGATGGGCAAGCAAATGGGGCTAAAGGTAGACAAGTCTCCTGGCCCTGATGGAATGCATCCCAGAGTGCTAAAAGAGATGGCTAGGGAAATTGCAGATGCACTGGTGATAATTTACCAAAATTCACTAGACTCTGGGGGGGTCCCGGTGGATTGGAAATTAGCAAACGTGACGCCACTGTTTAAAAAAGGAGGTAGGCAGAAAGCAGGAAATTATAGGCCAGTGAGTTTAACTTTGGTAATAGGGAAGATGCTGGAATCTATCATCAAGGAAGAAATTGCGAGGCATCTGGATAGAAATTGTCCCATTGGGCAGACGCAGCATGGGTTCGTAAAAGGCAGGTCGTGCCTAACTAATTTAGTGGAATTTTTTGAGGACATTACCAGTGCAGTAGATAACGGGGAGCCGATGGATGTGGTATATCTGGATTTCCAGAAAGCCTTTGACAAGGTGCCACACAAAAGGTTGCTGCATAAGATAAAGATGCATGGCATTAAGGGTAAAGTAGTAGCATGGATAGAGGATTGGTTAATTAATAGAAAGCAAAGAGTTGGGATAAATGGGTGTTTCTCTGGTTGGCAATCAGTAGCTAGTGGTGTCCCTCAGGGATCCGTGTTGGGCCCACAATTGTTCACAATTTACATTGATGATTTGGAGTTGGGGACCAAGGGCAATGTGTCCAAGTTTGCAGATGACACTAAGATGAGTGGTAAAGCGAAAAGTGCAGAGGATACTGGAAGTCTGCAGAGGGATTTGGATAGGTTAAGTGAATGGGCTCGGGTCTGGCAGATGGAATACAATGTTGACAAATGTGAGGTTATCCATTTTGGTAGGAATAACAGCAAACGGGATTATTATTTAAACGATAAAATATTAAAGCATGCCGCTGTTCAGAGAGACTTGGGTGTGCTAGTGCATGAGTCACAGAAGGTTGGTTTACAAGTGCAACAGGTGATTAAGAAGGCAAATGGAATTTTGTCCTTCATTGCTAGAGGGATGGAGTTTAAGACTAGGGAGGTTATGTTGCAATTGTATAAGGTGTTAGTGCGGCCACACCTGGAGTATTGTGTTCAGTTTTGGTCTCCTTACTTGAGAAAGGACGTACTGGCGCTGGAGGGTGTGCAGAGGAGATTCACTAGGTTAATCCCAGAGCTGAAGGGGTTGGATTATGAGGAGAGTTTGAGTAGACTGGGACTGTACTCGTTGGAATTTAGAAGGATGAGGGGGGATCTTATAGAAACATTTAAAATTATGAAGGGAATAGATAGGATAGATGCGGGCAGGTTGTTTCCACTGGCGGGTGAAAGCAGAACTAGGGGGCATAGCCTCAAAATAAGGGGAAGTAGATTTAGAACTGAGTTTAGGAGGAACTTCTTCACCCAAAGGGTTGTGAATCTATGGAATTCCTTGCCCAGTGAAGCAGTTGAGGCTCCTTCATTACATGTTTTTAAGGTAAAGATAGATAGTTTTTTGAAGAATAAAGGGATTAAGGGTTATGGTGTTCGGGCCGGAAAGTGGAGCTGAGTCCACAAAAGATCAGCCATGATCTCATTGAATGGCGGAGCAGGCTCGAGGGGCCAGATGGCCTACTCCTGCTCCTAGTTCTTATGTTCTTATGTTAATGAAAAATGAAATGAAAATCGCTTATTGTCACAAGTAGGCTTCAATGAAGTTACTGTGAAAAGCCCCTAGTCGCCACATTCCGGGGAGGCTGGTACGGGAATCGAACCGTGCTGCTGGCCTGCTTGGTCTGCTTTAAAAGCCAGCAATTTAGCCGAGTGAGCTAAACCAGCCCCTTAATGTATTCAGATAAGCTTTGAGTTAAATACAGTGAAAAGCTAACCTATGATTATCTTGTTAAGTAACAGATGATCCATTTCTGGGCCTGGGTCGAGTCAGGGGCATCTCAACAAAATAACTAAATACTAGCAATTCTGGGAAAGTCGTAAACTTCAGTAATCAATAAATTATTAATATAAGTTGCATAATCAAAGAATTATGTTGAAGGTAAAATAATTTGTTTGTATCTTTGGTTGAATCATTCCATGCATGTCTTGTTGCCATGGCGATATTCGGATGGACCATTGAATAGAAGATTCTTTTATTTATTTTTGTGTGACAGAAGCACGCCGTTCTGTTGGGTTTCACGTGGAAATGGCAACTGGAAGGTTTTCTAAGTCTTGAAGCCAGTGGAATAAATCTACTCTGATCCGAAAGCAGTCGGCAGAGGAGGCAGGGTATTGTCACTGGACTAATAATTCAGAGACCCAGGGCACGATCAAGGGATCCGGGTTTAAATCCCACCATAGCAAATGGTGAAATTTGAATTAAATAAAAATCTGGAATGAACGGTCTAATGGTGACCACAAAACCATTGTCAATTTTATAAAAACCTGGCACACTAATGTCTTTTAGGGAATGAAATCTTCCATCCTTACCTGGTCTGACCTATGATCCATAGCAATGTGGTTGACTCTCAAATGCCCTCTGAAATGAAGGCCAGTTCGGGATGAGCAATAAATGCAGGCCCAGCCAGCAGTGCGTACCTCTCCCAAAATAAATTTCAAATTACATAACTTGGGAAGCTGTGGGAGGCCGCAGGATATCTGCTGGCAACCTGAAGAGAGTTGTGGCACCTCCCAGTTGTGAGGTTGGTAAAGAATAGGTGGAGGAGCATTTAGCCAAAAGCTAATAAAAGGTCCCCGATAGAATCTTTCTTTGGAGGAATAGCTACTTAGGCGATTAAAGTAAATTCCATAGCTTTTGGGTTGGTCCTGGGAAGTGTGAATAAATCAGGAGATAGAAAGGGCATGTAGAAATGGTAGCATAGTGGTTAGCACAATTGCTTCACAGCTCCAGGGTCCCAGGCTCGATACCCGGCTTGGGTCACTGTCTGTGCGGAGTCTGCATGTTCTCCCCGTGTGTGCATGGGTTTCCTCCGGGTGCTCCGGTTTCCTCCCACAGTCCAAAGATGTGCAGGTTAAGCGGATTGGCCATACTAAATTGCCCTTAGTGTCCAAAATTGACCTTAATGTTGGGTGGGGTTACTGAGTTATGGGGATAGGGTGGAGGTGTGGGCTTGGGTAGGGGACGCTCTTTCCAAGAGCCGGTACAGACTCGATGGGCCAAATGGCCTCCTTCTGCACTGTAAATTCTCTGTTTAAAAAAAAAGGCAATATTACAATAATCATGGGGGACTTCAATATGCAGGTGGACTGGGAAAATCAGGTTGGCAGTGGATCCCCAGAAAAGGAATTTATGGAATGTATTTTTGGACCAGCTTGTGACAGAGCCTACTAGGGAACAGGCAATTCTGGATTTGGTGATGTGTAATGAGGCAGACTTGATTAGGGAACTTAAGGTGAAGGAACCTTTAGGGTGCAGTGACCACAATATGATAGAATTTACCCTGCAGTTTTTGAGAGAGAAGCTGTAATCAGATGTAAATGTATTACAATTAAAGAAGGGTAACTACAAAGACATGAGGGAGGAGCTGGCCAGAGTTGATTGGAAAAGGAGCCCAGCAGGGAAGACAGTGGAACAGCAATGGCAGGAGATTTTGGGGGTTATTTGGGAGGCACAACAGAAATTCATCCCAAGGAGGAAGAAACATGCTAAGGGGAGGACGAGGCATCCATGGTTCACGAGGGAAATCAAGGACAGCATAAAATCAAAAGAAGAAGCAGACAACTAAAAAAGCAATAAGGGGCCGAAGATGAAATATGAGTGTAAGCTCGCTGCTAATATAAAGGAAGACAGGAAGAGTTTTTTTTTTTCAATACATAAAAGATAAGAGAGGGCCAAAAACAGACATTGGACCACTGGAAAATGTGGTTGGAGATGTAATAATAAGAAACAAAGAAATGGCAGACAAACTGAATGGTTACTTTGCATCAGTCTTCACAGTGGAAGACACCAGTGGGATGCCAGAGCTCCAGGAGAATTCGGAGACAGAGGTGAGTGCAGTGACCATCACTAAGGAGAAGGTTCTGGGGAAACTGAACGGTCTGCAGGTGAATACCTGGACTGGATGGACTACACACCAGGGTTCGAAAAACGATAGCTGAGGAGATTGTGGAGGCATTGCTGGTGATTGTTCAGGAATCACTGGAGGCAGGAAGGGTCCTAGAAGACTGGAAAGTGGCTAATGCAACACCACTGTTTTAAGAAGGGATGAAGGCAGAAGGCGGGAAATTATAGGCCGGTTAGCCTGACGTCGGTCATTGGTAAGATTTTAGAGTCCATTATTAAAGATGAGATCGCGGAGTACTTGGAAGTGTATGATAAAATAGGACTGAGTCAACATGGCTTCGTCAAGGGGAGGACCTGTCTGACAAATCTGGAAGTAACAAGGAAGTTAGACAAAGGAGAACCAGTGGACGTGATTTATTTAGATTTCCAGAAGGCCTTTGACAAGGTGCTGCATAGGAGACTGTTAAATAGCTCATGGTGTTCAGGGTAAGATCCTGGCATAGATAGAGTATTGGCTAATTGGCAGAAGGCAGAGAATGGGGAAAGAGGAGTCTTTTTCAGGATAATACAATATACATTAATGATCTGGAAGAAGGAACTGAAGGCACAGTTGCTACGTTTGCAGATGATACTAAGATCTGTAGAGGGACAGATAGTATTGAGGAAGCGGGTGGACTGCAGAAGGACGTGGACAGGCTAGGAGAGTGGGCAAGGAAGTGGCAAATGGAACACAATGTGGAAAAGTGTGAGGTTATGCACTTTGGAAGGAGAAATGGAGGCATAGACTATTTTCTAAATGGGGAGATGGTTTGGAAATCAGAAGGAGCTGGTTTAGCACACAGGTCTAAATTGCTGGCTTTGAAAGCAGACCAAGGCAGGCTAGCAGTACGGTTCAATTCCCGTACCAGCCTCCCCGAACAGGTGCCGGAATGTGGCGACTAGGGGCGTTTCACAGTAACTTCATTGAAGCCTACTCATGACAATAAGCAATTTTCATTTCATTTCATTTTCAAATACAAAGGGACTTGGGAGTCCTTGTTCATGATTCTCTTAACGTTAACATGCAGGTATTCCCCAATCGGAAACCCTAGCTCAACCAAAGGGTTCATTCCCTGCTGAAGTCCCGGACTGAGGCGTTCCAGTCTGGCAAACCTGACCTATATAAGAAAACCAGGTACGACGTACGGAAAGCTATCGGGCATGCAAAAAGACAATACCGCATCAAACTAGAGTCCCAGGCCAACGACACTAACCCACGACGACTATGGCAGGGCCTACACAAGATCACAGTCTATAAAGCAAGGCCAGGCGGAATATCTGGGGCTGGAACTTCCCTACCTGATGATCTAAACAAGTTCTATGCCCGCTTTGAGCAGTCAGCCAATGCATCAGTGCCACCCTCCCCAACAGCCTGGACACACCCATACCATCTATTACAGCCTCCGAGGGAAGAGCTGCCTTTTTGAAAGTGAATCCATGGAAAGCGACGGACCCTAATGAAGTCCCTGGGCGAGCACTCAGAGCCTGTGCGAGCACTCAGAGCCTGCGCAGACCAGCTGGCGAGTGCATTTGCAGATATCTTCAACACCTCACTCCTCCGTTCTGAGGTCCCCACCTCCTTCAAGAAAACCACCATAATACCAGTACCAAAGAAGAACAATGCAGCCTGCCTCAACAACTACCGACTGGTGGACCTGACGTCAGTTATCATGAAATGCTTCGAGCGGCTAGTCATGATGTGGATCACCGTCAGCCTCCCAGACGGTCTTGATCCACTGCAGTTTGTCTATCACCCCAACCGGCCCACGGCAGATGCTATCTCCTTGGCTCTATAATCAACACCTCAACATCAAGGACACACCAACACCATTTATCCCGACAAGACTAATAACTAAACTCTGCAATCTTGGACTTGACCCCTCCCTGTGCAGCTGAATCCTTGACTTCTTCACCACCAGACTCTAGTCTGTCAGGATAGGTAACAGCACCTCCTCCACATTAGTCCTCAACACCGGGGCCCAACAAGGATGTGCTCAGTCCTCCACTGTATTCCCTATACACACATGACTGTGTGGCAAGATTGAATTCCAACTCTGTCCTATAAGTTTGCGGATGATACGACTGTGGTGGGCCGTACCTCAAACAACGACGAATCAGACTACAGGAGAGAGATAAATCACTTGGTTGCATGGTGTACTGAAAACAACCTCTCTAAATGTCGGAAAGACCAAGGAACTGATCATCGACTTCAGGAAGCGTAGCACGGCACATTCTCCCGTCTGCATCAATGGCTCCGAAGTGGAGATGGTCGAAAGCTTTAAGTTCCTGGGGGTCACCATCACCAACATTCTGTCCTGGTCCACTCATGTTGATGCAACAGTCAAGAAAGCCCAACGATGTCTCTACTTCTACGGAAGCTAAAGAAATTTGGCATGTCTGCATCGACTCTCTCGAACTTCTACAGATATGCAATAGAGAGCATCCTATCCAGCTGCATCACAACCTTGTACGGCAACTGCTCGGTCCAAGATCACAAGAAATTGCAGAATGTGGTGAACCCAGCCCAACTCATCACACAAGCTTGCCACCCCCACATTGATTCTGTATACACCTCCTGCTGCCTCAGGAATGCAGGGAGCATTATCAGAGACCACTCCCACACAGGCATTGCCTTCTTCTTCCAGACCCTTCCATCAGGTAGACGGTACAGAAGTCTGAAGACCTGCACATCCAGACATAGGAACAGCTTCTTCTCCGCAGCTACAAGACTCCTCAACGACGCGGACTGATCTGTTCCCTGTAAGAACACTATTCACAAAGCCCTATGTTGCTCTTGCTCATGTGTTTGCTTTGTTTGACCCCTTGTTCCGCACTGTAACCAATCACTTTGTCGATGTACCATTTGTCAATGTTCTCTGTTGATTATTCTCTTTGTCTACTATGTATGTACTGTGTACGTTCCCTTGGCCGCAGAATAATACTTTTCACTGTACTTCGGTGCATGTGACAATAAATCTGATCAAATCGGGTTCAGTCGGCAGTTAGGAAGGCAAATGCCATGTTAGCATTCTTGTCAAGAGTGCTAGAATACAAAACAAAGGATGTACTTCTGTGGCTATAAGGCTTTGGTCAGACCCCATCTGGAGTATTGTGAGCAGTTTTGGGCCCTGTATCTAAGGAAGGATGTGCTGGCCTTGGAAAGGGTCCAAAGGAGGTTCACAAGAATGATCCCTGGAATGAAGAGCTTGTTGTATGAGGCACGGTTCAGGACTCTGGGTCTGTATTCGTTGGAGTTTAGAAAGATAAGGGAAGATCTTGTTGAAACTTACAGGATGCAGTGGACGTGGAGAGGATGTTTCTACTTCTAGGAGAAACTAGAAGCAGAGGACACAATCTCAGACTAAATGGATGATCCTTTAAAACAGAGATGAGGAGGAATTTGAATCTCTGGAACTCTTTGCCGCAGAAGGATGTGGAGGCCAAATCAAGTGTATTTAAGACAGAGGTAGATAGGTTCTTGATCAATAAGGGGATCAGGGTTATGGGAGAAGGCAGAAGAATGGGGATGAGAAAAATGTCCGCCATGATTGAATGGTTGAACAGACTCGATGGGCCGAGTGGCCTAATTCTGCTCCTATGTCTTATGGACTTAAAGATCTTGTAAAATAATGGAATTCTTAGGGTGTGGGTGGGAAATATAATGTATAACTGAGTTTATATTGGAAATCCTAATTAACCTAAAGTATTAAGTTAGTGGTGCTTGCTTTGTTTAATTTTGTTTTGAAAATGTTTTTATTAGGCTTTTTCTTTTTGCACATAACTAGGATGAAAGTAAACATGCGCAAAAACTATACACCAATTTCAATTTAAATTTTACAAGTGCCTAGATTTAGACATGGCCTCTTAACGGGTAGCATAGTGGTTAGCGCTATGGCTTCACAGCGCCAGGGCACCAGGTTCGATTCCCAGCTTGGGTCAATGTCTGTGCAGAGTCTGCATGTTCTCCCTATGTCTGTGTGGGTTTCCTCCAGGTGCTCCGGTTTCCCCTCTCAAGTCCCAAAAGATGTGTTGTTAGGTAATTTGGACATTCTGAATTCTCCCTGTGTACCCCAATAGGTGCCAGAATGTGGAGACAAGGGGATTTTCACAGTAACTTCATTGCAGTGTTAATGTAAGCCTACTTCTGACAATAAAGATTATTATCATTAAGAACCCCAACTCCACGAGTCCCCCTCCACTTCTTGCTATCAGACCTGTTTTCTTTGTTCGTTGGTTCATCCGTCCTGAACCTATTTGGGTAAGGTAGTGTTACATATGTTGCCTCGTGCTAATTGTTCCTATCTACAAGCATTCAGTCTGAGGGGTGGCTGAGTTTTGTGTCTCCTTGTTTCCCTCCCTTTCCCCTGGCTTTCTGGCTTCAAACAGGTCTTGGAACAGGTTGGTGAATGACCTCCACATCTTGTAGAAGCCCTCTCCTGAACCCTGGATGGTGAATTTGATTTTCTCCATTTGGAGAAATTCTAACCGGTCGGCAAGCCAGCCCGAGCAGGATTCTTCAGCGGGCGATTAGGGAGGCAAAGGCTCGGATGCCTGCCCTCCTCCCCATAAGAGTTCTGATACCCTGAAGACTGCCACCCTCCGGCACGGCTCCACCCTCATCTCCACAACCTTGGGCATCGCCTTGAAGAAAGC
This sequence comes from Scyliorhinus canicula, assembly GCF_902713615.1. NCBI lineage: Eukaryota > Metazoa > Chordata > Chondrichthyes > Carcharhiniformes > Scyliorhinidae > Scyliorhinus > Scyliorhinus canicula. The sequence goes on along the minus strand of NC_052162.1, from coordinate 60,206,264 downwards.
TGTCCAGAACCCGACAAGTCTGGGCATGTCCAGAACATTTGGGCATGGTTAGATAGATAGATAGAGAAATACAGCACAGAACAGGCCCTTCGGCCCACGATGTTGCGCCGAACTTTGGTCCTAGGTTAATCATAGAATTTCAAAGATCTATGAACATAGACCCCAAGATCTCTCTGCTCCTCCACATTGCCAAGAACCCTACCGTTAACCCTGTATTCCGCATTCAGATTTGTCCTTCCAAAATGGTCAACCTCACACTTGTCAGGGTTAAACTCCATCTGCCACTTCTCAGCCCAGCTCTGCATTCTATCTATGTCTCTTTGAAGCCGACAACAGCCCTCCTCACTATCCACAACTCCACCAATCTTCGTATCATTTGCAAATTTACTGACCCACTCTTCAACTCCCTCATCCAAGTCGTTAATGAAAATCACAAACAGCAGAGGACCCAGAACTGATCCCTGCGGTACGCCACTGATAACTGGGCTCCAGGCTGAATATTTGCCATCCACCACAACTCTCTGTCTTCTATCGGTTAGCCAGTTGGTTATCCAACTGGCCAAATTTCCCACTATCCCATGCCTCCTTACTTTCTGCACAAGCCTACAATGGGGAACCTTATCAAATGCCTTACTAAAATCCATGTACACTACGTCCACTGCTTTACCTTCAAAATGGTTGGCCATGTCTCCCTGGCACCATTCACATTTGTCCTCCACCTCTCAGAAGAACCTGCTCATTCGATTTCTGGTTAGGTAAACCCTGTGTACCACGTTCAGTTGCATTAGACTAAGCCATGCTCCAGAGTTCAAACCCTAGACTCTGGCCGGGAGAGAGCGCTCCTTTCCTGGGGAGGCGGTTCACATTCACTCCCTTAGCCGGGAGAGAGCGCTGTACTGGGTATGTCACTTAAATGTGCAGGAAAACAGTTTTAAAGAGCAATATTGAGGAAATTACCTTGAACTTATAGCATGCAAATAGACTAGAACCTGGTGACATGTTAATAGAGCCTGCAATCTTAAATAGGAGCTTGTGAAACAACTTAATCATCATTTTTGGTACATTATCTCTTCCCACGGAGCTTCCACCACCACATTAATTTTGTTTCAATGGCAGGGGAGGAGAAGCAGCAGTCAGGAAAACCTACTACTTGGCTTATGTGCTTCATGACCAGCCTCTAAATACACATCCACTAGCTCACATGGGCAGTTGCATGATCTGACCACTGTGTGGCACTGTCACCCACATCACTCAAAATGCTTTTTGAAAATGACTCGGTTGAAAATGTTTGACTTGCAATTTTCCAAAATAGTTCAAATTTCATATTTCACAATAACTGCAGCTCTGTTTCTGCCATCGACCTCCTCTTACCCAATGAGGAGCATTCATTAACCTTAAGACCTCCTTTTGAATATTGTATGTAATATTAAGCTCTACACTAGGGAAATATAGAGGCTTCAGAGATGGTATAAAGCAGGTTTACTAGAATGCTGTCTGGCAAATACAAATATGAAGAAAGCCTTAAAACCTGGATCTTTTTTCAAGGTAATTCAAATTGAAGCAATATGATAGAAATGCAAAAAATTTTCAGATGGGTGGATCCTACTTGATAATGTAGTGTTTTCAGGCATTGTAAGGGAGGTCAAAAATGTGGGACTATGGATATAAGATGGAGAGTAAACAAGGATGTTGTGAGGATGCAAATTAACTTCCTGGGTTAATGTTGAGGCAAGGGTTGAAGAGGAAGGTCCCACCAGCATCACAGGGCAACTATAGATGGTCAAAAATTTGATCTAGCAGGAAACGGTATTTTAAAAGGCCATATTCACAAACCAGTGGGCATCATCTGAAATTGTAGATGCTAAATTACCACTGTTTTTCCATCATCTGAATAAGCCTGTTTCAAGCAAACAGCAAATTCCCTCCACTATCTTTTCTGCAATGGTGTGTGCAGATTACACACACTAACTGAATTTGACCTGTTTTTGTAAATTTAAGCATTACACTTTTGTCATGAGATTGTCACTTTAAGAAATGGTAGTCTGCTAAAGTTACTGCAGTGATGTCGGGAGTGTGGGTGGAGCTGAGCTTTGCCCCTGCTTTTTAGTTTCACATTGAGAAAAGCTTGGGTGTGTCTTTTTTTTGTTTCAGTGTTGGAGCTGCAGTCAGCCAGAGAAGGTGTAATGTTGTTCTCTCTGCCATGTAAAGACTATCTCTTGATCATTTGGTGAATTCAGAGTGATAACTGTTCTTGGTAGTGAATTTAAACCTGGTGTGCTTCTGTTAAAAGGTTTTTTTAAAGTCTTATGGATGTTAAAAGGAAAGTAGGGATTATTTAGTGTTGTATTCTTTGGGGGTTGTATTTGAATTGATGGTTGCTAAGATGTTCACTATGTTTTAAAAAGGTTAACTTGAGTTCATAGAATAAGCATTGTTTTGCTTTAAACAATACGTTTCCATTTCTGCTGTACCATTCCTGTTGAGTGGGCCGTGTGCTCCCCATACCACAATCTATTAAAAGTTGTGGGTCAGGTGAACTCCATGATACACTTTGGGGTTCTCTATACCCTGGCCCATAACACTTTTTAAAAAAAATTCTGTCCTCGATACAAAACTAAGGATTCCACATGGTTCATACATATGTTTGTACACAGCTGCCCCTCACTTCATTTGAAATGTATTTCTTTTTCCTGCTCCCCTGCTCATGCTTCTGGAATGCATTTCATATTTTTAAAACTTTGAACTTCACCTACAATTAGTCACAGTCCTCATCATGGTTCCTAAAGTGGTGCCTTTGGCTAATTTGGAGATTATTCCTACGATTCCTAATCCCAGAACAACTATGAATATATGAGCAGCAGTTTGACTCGGTGGGTGTACTCATCTGCGCCCGAGGTTAAAGGTTCACGGAGACCATGGGAACGAGAACATAATCTAGTTTGACACATATGGAGTTGAAAAAGTGCAACTTTTTATATAAAATGTTAAACTGAGGCCCTGTTTGCAAAACAAGGTAAGTGTCAATTGTCTAATAGTTTGTTCAACATGCTTCCCTTGGCCAGCACCACCACAAAAACCACCCAGTCATTAATTTATTTGCTGTTTATTACATACTGCTCTTTGGACAATGGTTGCTTTGATGGAGCAGAATTAAAAATGTGCAGTTTGTTGTAAACCACTTGTGACATTCTGAGGACCCCCCCCCCAATGTTTTCAGTTTCATTCATGCTTTCATTTGGGATCCATAGAATTGTCTTCCCACCGACTGATCTTTTCTACATGTTCTGGTCAATCTGATTTACAACTGTCTAATTTTACTGTAATATATATTTATTTTTTTTAAAAATTTTGTATCTTGGAAGACTGGTGTTTCCAGTGGAGCAAAAGCCAGTAATAGCCTTCTATCATGGCCTGGGTTGCAAGTATATATTCATGGGTAGATTATTATTCAAAGCAACTGATTATATAAAATTTTAAAACAAAATTGGGCTGCATGGTGGCACAGTTGTTAGCATTGCTCTTTCAACTGGTTCAATTCCAACCTTGGGTCACTATCTGTATATGTCTTTGTGGGTTTCCTCCGGGTGCTCTGGAAACAGGTTTAGTACACTTGGGTAGTCGGAGGAAAAATCAAATAATCAAATTGTAAATATGCTGTTGGGTATTTGCCACATTTACATAACATCTAGAATGAATGTTGAACAGCTTTAGATCTATTAAAATGTTGCCATTCGTCAACCTGTACTGTGCCAATGCTTACAGGTTGAGATTAAATTCTCTTACTGGGATCAATATAGTATTCTTGTATACTCCGCCCCAAGGTGTTGCTGGGGTTACAGAGCTGGAATTGTCCAGGAGCTAATTAACTGACTTTAGGAAATTAAAATGGGTTGGCTTTCTACAGTGCATCACTCAAACCCTTCAGTCCATGATCACTTTTTATCTTAGTGTAGATTTGTATTGATTTATAGCTGTAAAACATTTAAAAACTCTGAGCTTAATGTTAATGTATCACATTTTTCAAAGAATGTGTCTACGTGAAAGACAGACTTTCATATAAGGAGCAGAAGCCATGCAGGATTGTTGTAAAACATTTTGAAACATACCAGGGTGTGCTGAATAAATGCTTTTTCTTATTTTTCTTTGTTTGCTATCAGTTCATGTCTCTACATCTGCTCACCGATACCAAATAACAACATAATCCACAGTAAGAATTCTCACAACACCAGGTTAAAAGTCCAACAGGTTTGTTTCGAACCACTAGCTTTCGGAGCACCGCTCCTTCCTCAGGTGAAGTAGCAGTGCTCTGAAAGCTAGTGATTCGAAACAAACCTGTTGGTCTTTAACCTGGTGTTGTGAGACTTCTTACTGTGCTCACCGCAGTCCAACGCTGGCATCTCCACAACATAATCCGCTTAATAGTATTTCCAATAATCTGATCAATTAGTCACAATCTTCATGGCAGCTCATTTCTGATTATCTCCCTTCACAAAATATTTTTATCTGGAAGTGAATTTTCTATCAATTGGCAAATGCTTATGATTCAGCAATTAAGTACAATTTGTCACTGAAACTACTGCATGTTTAGCTATTAATCTGAAATACGCTGAAGCATTTGTTTTCCGTCAGCTTGACAGTATGTGGTATTCGCCGGTACTAATATAATAGTTTGATTCCGCTTTTAGTTTCTTAATTCTCACATGGATTGTGATGTGGGCCAGGGCTAATATCTTTGGCTAATTGTTGATTTTGAGCAATCTCTCAACATGTGAACTTTACTGGGGATGGTAACTAAGCAGCTATATTATGGAATGAGTAATCCTGAAGTCTGGGCCAGCAATTTGCATGGCACAGTGGTTAGCATTGCTGCCTCACAGCACCAGAGACCCGTGTTTAATTTCAGCCTTGGGTGACTGACTGTGTGGAGTTTGTACATTCTCTCTGTGTCTGTGGGTTTCCTCCAGGTGCTCCGTTTCTTCCCACAGTCCAAAGATGTGCAGGGTAGGTGGGTTGGTTATGCTAAATTTCTCCTCAGTGTCCAGGTCTGTGCAGGTTAGGTTATGGAGATGGGACGGGGTGGACTGGGGAGTTGGTCTAGGTAGAGTGTTCTTTCAGAGGGTTGTGCAGACTCAATGGGCCTCCTGCATGGGAGTAATTCTATGAATCTAAAAATGAGTTCAAATCCCATTAATGTAGCGGGGGAATTTGAATTCAGTTAATTAAATAAATGTGGATTTTAAAAATCCGTAGCAGTGACCATATGGTTCACTAATGTCCTTTTTGAAGGGAGAAAATCGGGTTTACTTACCCAATCTGGTGTATGTGTGACTCCAGCCCCACAGCAATGTGGCTGACCCTGAACTGCCCTTTTAAAATGGCCTAGCAAGCCATTTGGTCGTCAAGGAGGTGTCTTCCCACCATTATCTAAAAAGGGGAAGTTAAAAATGGACAAAATTAGCGATACCACATTCTGTGAATGCATAATTTTTTAAAATGCTAATGCAAAAGACAGGCCCTTGAAGCCCTGTTGTGAATGGGATGCAGCACGTATCTCTTTTATAGCTGGGATGTTACTAAGAAGTAGCCCGGGTTGCTTGATATCGTGTCCTCTGTAATAGGCAGGGAAACATGATACTAACAAATCATGTGATATGGTTATGGGTAGAATAGAACTGTGGCATGTTGTACTTTTTACATAGCCTGAGGAAGAGGTGACCTGGTCAAATATAACATGCTCGTCTTCCAGGTGCAAGCTTTTGAAAAGCTGAATAACTGTCTTAAAACTGAGTTTAAGCATAGAGGAAAAATAGGTCATGAAATGTTCCCATTAATTTTATATATTTCATATTTCTGATACCAACAGTTAGTATTTATTCACAAATGAGGTAACTACTTAAAGGTACTTTTTCTAAACCTCGCAAGCCACAGAATTCAAATGAGGCAAAATTTAAATATGGCTCTAAACCTTGGCTTCCATTAAAAAGTAATGGTTTAACAGTGGGTTTGTTTTTATTGTACAGATTATAAATTGAACACAACTTTATAAAATAACATGTACAGTGTTAACAAACAGTTGAGGATCTCTGAGCACTGATTTTTATGATGTCTTGTCATCTTGAAACTCCTTAACTACCAGCATGGAACACTATGCCAGGCAGCAGGCAACTTGGACAGCAATTCATGATTTCATGCATTTGCAGATTCTGAAGGTTGTTATGCTATTTATTCTATGATAGGTACCATTGTGAGATGATAGCCTCACCATATTTCGACTGCAAAATCCAAGCCATTGTTATCTATGCTATATGCAATTCATTAAAAGCGTAGTCATAAACAAGCCAAGTGTCATTGTCAGGTCCACTGTGACTTATTAAACTCAATTTCTGACCAAAGCTGTGGTATGATATGTGAATTACATCACAGAAGACTGATCTTTGTATTAAATTTAACTACATAGCATCCCTTTTTGCATGCAGAGCAGAGGTTACATTTTTTGAATTTACTGCTTGATTGACAAGGGTAAGAAAGGTCACTTTGTAATATCTCTTTCCTAGTTCTCCTGAGGGTATGTATGATTGCTACAGTTCTTTTGTGTGCACCAGTATTTGAACAAGCTTACCTATCTTATATTTATCTTACAGATGCATTTGGAAAGAGAAATGTTATTATAATCTTGTTTACAAATGAGATGACAAAGGTTCTCCGTTTTAGTGATGTCATATACACATTGGTGGAATTGTATTTGTGAACATTTAATTGAAGACTGAAGCCTGATTTTCTTGTGGGAGTGCTACTTGATTCTGTTTCTGTGCTGTCAACTTCATTATTTCTACTACCTTGCAGCAGACAGATTGAATTTAGTTTTACGCGCAGGTTTTAAATTTTAGTTCTTTTGGCAGATTTCAATATGGGATGTAGCTCAGTCTGACAATTTGCGAAAGGAAAATACAATTGAACATCTTCAAAATGTCCAACAGCAAAATGAGTACTGAAGTAGCTTCTGACAGACTTGCATCTCACTGTAAACCAAAAATATCTGATTCGAGTTGATGCAAGATGGGGCGATATAGCATGATTGCATTTGAACAATCTAAACTGCAAAGTAGTTGTGAAGAGGATATAAGAATCCTGCAAACGGTTATGGGTAGGTTCAAGGGCACAAAAAAATTGGCGGTTGGAGTATAAAATGTAAACCTGGCAGGAAGAATAAAAATGCAACATATTATTGAAATGGGGAGAGATTTGCAGAACTGAGGTACAAAGAAATCTGGATGTCCCATAACATGGTTCATAAAGTTAGTATGCAGGTACAGTAAGTGATTAAGAAGGCAAATGGAATATTGTGATTTATTGAAAGGGGCATGAGAAGTTTTACTGCAGCTGTACGTTAGTGAGACCTCATCAAGAGGACAGTTTTGGTCTCATTTAAAGAAGTATATAAATGCAATAGAAGCCATTCAGAGAAGGTTCATGCGACTGATTCTGGGATGAAGGTTGTCCCATAAAGGAAAGTTGGACACGTTGGGCCTGTATCCATTGTTTAGAAGAATGAGAAATAATCTTATTGAAACATAAGATTCTGAGGGTACTTGACAGCGTGGATGCTGAGAGGATGCATTTCCCTTGGGGAAGAGGCTCGACATAAGGGACACAGTTTTTAAAAAAAAAAAGAGATTTTCCATTTAAGATGGAGATGAGAATTTTTACCTGTCATGGATCTGTTGAACACTTCCCTGGAATGATGGAGGCAACGTCATTCAATATTTTTAAGGCTGAGTTATAAATTCTTGACTGAGGGTACAGGGGATAGGAAGGAAAGTGGAGTTGAGGCAACATTTAGATTAGCCATGATCTTCATGAATGGGGGAACCGGCTCGAAGCATTGAATGGTCTACTCCTTCTAATTCATATGTTCGTATTTTGTCAATTGCAAAAGTGAAGAAACAAAAACGCATCTGTAACATTTTATTTCCACCCCATTCCCAACCACTTTGATTTATTTATTTTGGCTGCAGAGAGGGAGAGAACTGAATTTGCAATGTTTTTCTTGTATTTAAAATGAGTTTTATCATATTGTGCTGCAGTCGAAAATTTTAAAAATGATCACTTGGCCACGTGGATAAATATTTTTCCTTTTTGCCAATTTTCTCATTTCCTACTCTAGCTGCTGGGGCTTCCCTTACTTGTACTGTATGAGTGGCCTGAAGTTACAGCTTCAATGGCAAATAGTTAATTTTACATTGAGACCTAAGAAGGGGAGAGTGAAACTTCGGGATCAGAAGGCTGACCAGATCTAAGACATTATTAACTAAATTCAGGAACATAGGATTAGGCCAATTATTACCCCATGAGAGGTTCTGCCACTGTTCAATCAGACCATGGCTGATCAGTAGTCCGTTAAGTTTAATTTAGACAAATTTATCCAACATATATTAGCTGGGATCATTGGAAAAGATAAACTCGTAGAGGCTGAATTATGAAAGACTTGGTGCAGTAGATGAATCTTAGCTCAGCATGTTGACCTAGTGTAACCTGATGACAAATAAAGCAAATAGAATGCTGCACCCAGATGGTAGGTAAGGGATGTACATTAAAGTTGTCAAGGGAAAATCTAGGACACATGTCAGAATGTATATATTAACTAGAGTGGTGGATTGTGAGGACACTGGACTTGCTTCAGAAACCATTAGATTCCGGCCATAAATGTATCAAAACAATAATAACTTGCAATATTGCATTGGAATAAAATGAAACATCCCAAAGTGGTTAACAGAATCAATTCAAAACAAAGACTGACCGAGCAAGCCACATAAGTAGACATTTGGTTAGTTGACCAAAAACTTGATCAAATATATAAGTTATAAATTATATATTTTAACTTATCTCAAGTCCACAAACTTGGGAGATGCAAAAAGTGCAAAATATGTTTGGAAACTATGGTTTCTTCCAAGAGAAATAATAAGCTTTATGCTAAGATGAAAGTGTACAAAACATAATGTCCTCAGTGGAACCTTGACTTATTTAGTACCAACATAATGCTGCCCGATCCTTAAACTAAAGAAGGGAAACCAGATGGGGAGGTGTAGGGAGAGAATGCCAGAGCTTGGCTTCTGACAACTCAAGGCACAGCCATCAGTGGTGGAGTAGTTACAATTGGGAATGCATTGGAGTCCAGAATTAGAGGAAAGCAGACATCAGCCAGAGATGAGAGGTTGGAGGGGGGTGTAGAGATAGAGAGAGGCAAGGCCGCGGAGGAATTTGAAAACCAGTATGAGAATTTAAAAATCGAGACATTGCCAGACAATGTAGGTCAGTGAACACAATGGGGTAATAGGGGAACGGGTATTCCAGTTTGTTAAGACACTGAACAGCAGATGGCCTCGAGCTTATGGAGGGTGGAATGTGAGGGAAGGGCCAGGTCTGTATTAGAATAGTCAAGTCAAATGTGACAAAGGCTGAACGAAGGCTATAGCAACAAATGAGCTGAGATGGATGAAATCAAGTGCTGTTACAGAGGTGGTGACGGGCGGTCTTAGCAATGGCACAAATACGAGAAGCTGCTCTTTGGAACAACTGTGACACCAAGGTTGCGAACAGAGTGACTTAATCTCAGTTTGTTGCCAATAGCTTCAGTTTTCCCAATGTTCAATTGGAAATTTCTGCTGAACCAGCACAGGATTTTGAATAAGTAGTCAGATCGTGAGGTAACAGTTATGGAGCTGTACGTTAGAACATCAGTATACATGTGAAAGCTAATGTCATGCTGTTGGATGATGGTCACTGAGATTGTCACGTGTAGATGAGGAAAGCTTTGATCCTAACCTGGATCTTTCATAATGGCATTTCCTCATACTGGGTTATATTTGTCTTTCCTTAGTATGTTTCCCAAGCCACTTGCTTTATGGTGGTGGAGTTTCAACTATGCTACAGGAAGAGAATGGCCTGGCATACAGATTTCTGCTTCTGCCTCCCAGTTTGATGGTGTTGCTTTCGAATTTGAAAGTTTATTTAAACATGTACAGTTGCTGACCGGATGAAACATGCCCAATGGACGGCTAAAATGTAGGCCAATCTACTTAATGAGATGGGAATTCATTGAAACTCCTGGCTCATTGGCTGACCTGCTTTAAGGAATGAGTTATATATAATTCAAACCAGTCCGATATATCAATAGATTTTGTGTTGTGGAATATAAGCACCCATTTTCTGAGTGGGCCATACGCAATGAGCATTGCTTGAAATAGATGGTGCATGAAGATACTTGCCAATTGCAAAGCTCTGCTCTTTAATTGCTAAATAGGCATTTGCTTTGGACAACAAGGAGCAGCTGCTTTAAATAAATTTTTATGTCAATCATGCAAATGTCACCATTTAGTTTGAAAGCGATCAACAAAATCCTTGATAGTAAGAGCTAAATATATTCTGGCATTAATGAAGTGCTTCATTTATTGTCTGATTTTTTTTTTGTGGATGTCCCAGTGGGCGAACCTAGGACAATCTTTGCACTGCATCTTGGCTCTCTTGAAGCGGGGTGCTTTGCCTTGGAGTAAAGATTGAACATATAGTTGGAGCTTAAAGATTGAAAACCAATACCTCTGGCATTTGTTGTAAACTGTTCAGTAAATCCTGAGGTGTTGTGTTATATGATATTGATCTTCATCTCTCTGGGATATCAAAGTAGTTTCTTTTAGATGTTTAGTAGCAGACCTTTAGGGACAGCAATTGTGCTTTTATATAAGGTTTAGAGATATGTTGGAGGAGACCAAAGGCCAATATTACAATTATGAGTTAATCTGTATTATGGAAGTTTAAACTCTGTGCTATGTTGCGCATAGGGCCAAGCATTTTGGATTTTGGGGGATTTTAGGATGACCTTAAATTGCTAAACCGCAAGTATATGAACAGGAAAACTCTGGCTTTACATATTTACCTGAAACATAAAACATTATAAAACAGAAGTAAAACATTTTTTTTGCTGATCCAAATACTGTTTCTTTCATGTTTCCACTTTGTGAACCAGAATAAGAGAGAGAGAGATATGGAGAAATAGACCAGGTGTAGGGAGACCTGTGGGTAAAGGGAGACCAGCAGGCACAGGAAGTTAAATGGCACAGAGCGGGAGAGAGAGACATTAATTGGTTTGGTCACCTCGCGGTGCATTTTTCCATGCTACATAGTCACCGCCTCCCTCCATTATCTGTCATTTTATACCATCAGTCCAAAGATCAGGTGAGCCCATGTCTTCTTGATTTAGTTGCAGTGGCCAAACAGTTGTGTGGCAAGTCTGTGAGTTGCTTGAGTCTGTTGAAACAGACTTTGGATTTCCGGACTGGAGAGATTATAGCATGCTAAAAGAAAACAAGTGCATCGATCTTGCATTATGTCCAATGCAGAAAATTCAACCAACTATTCTTGCATCATGAAGATAGAATCTATGGAAAATGTATTTTGTATTTTAGTTTATTTGGGGAAAAATTAAGCCCTGAGCTTGGAGAAAAACTTGTACCTAATGTGAGTGTGGATAAAATAGGTATAGCTTCAGAATCATAGAATGTACAGTGCAGAAGGATAGCATTCGGCCCATCGAGTCTGCATCGGCCCTTGGAAAGAGCACCCTACTTAAGCCTACACCTCCACCCTATCCCAGTAACCCCATCTAACCTTTTGGACACTAAGGGCAATCTAGCATGGCCAATCTACCTAACCTGCACTTCTTTGGACTGTGGGTGGAAACCGAAGCACCCGGAGGAAACCCACACGGGCATGGGGAGAAAGTGCAAACTCCACGTAGACAATAACCCAAGGCTGGATTTGAACCTGGGACCCTGGAGCTGTGAGGCAGCAGTGCCACCGTCGACGAAAGAAAATGCTGGAAAATCTCAGCAAGTCTGGCAGCACCTGTAGGGAGAGAAAAGAGCTAACTTTTCGAGTCCGATGACTCTTTGTCAAAGCCACTGTGCCACCGTGCTGCCCTGGGCAGCTGTAACTTTGGTTGCTCAAAGGGGTGAGAGAAACTTGTTATGACTACCTCTGTTGGCTTTTGAATCACCCTCCTTCATCGGTTTCAGTTGTATTTTGCTTGGATTTTCTTAAAGGATGAATAATCAAGCATGGAACTGATATAGTTACTTGGTAATTGGGTGGCATTAATGATCTGAACATCTTTCTTTTAATTAATATTTACTACATACACTATGTTTGTGATATGGGTGCTACTTTCACATGACTCGCATGAATACTTCTTCAATCTCAGGCTTGCACTTGTCCAACAGGTTTGAGGTTATTGCAGCCAATGTGGACAAGAGTAGGAATTAGCATGGAGGATAAGCATACTTACCACAGCATCATAATGCAACAGGGGAACATACAAGTGGGGAGAATAAAAGGAATCTAGTACTACGGGACAGTATAGTTAGGGGGGTAGATTTTGTTCCTTGCAGCCAAGAGTGTGGGTCCTGAAGGCTGTGTTGCCTGCTTGCCCAGTGCCAGGGTTGAGGGCATCTCTTTGAGACTGGGGAGGAACTTGGAGTGGGGGAAGGATTGAGTTGTTGTGATCCACATGAGTACCAACAACATAGAAAGGATTAAGAAAGAGGTGAGGTGAAGAGAGTACGAGCATCTAGGGCTAAATTAATCAGAACCACGGAGGTGAACCAGGCAGTAGTTCTCTGGACTACTACCTTTGCGGTGAGCTAATTGGCATAGGATAAATAAAATCAGGCAATTGAATGCGTAGTTCACTGACTGTTTGAAGTGGGAGAAATAGGTATCATTTCATGGAGCACTAGCACCAGTACAAGGGAAGGAGGGAGTTAAACTGTTGGAGAACCAGTGGCTTGGTAATTTGAATACCAGGGTTGCAGAGAACTCGCATGAGGGAAGTTGTAGAAAGAGAGGACAAGACAGGGTAGTGATACAAGTGTAACAGGAAGAGGCCGAGTGTACAAACATGGATCAGAGGAGGGGGAGGAAATTGTAGTAAAACTGAATTAAAGGCTTTAAATTAATTAAATAGCATTTGTAACAAGATGGATGAATTGATAGCACAAATAGAAATAAGTAAGTATGATTTGTTAGCCATTGCAGAGCCATAGTTGCAAAGTGACTAGAGGTGTGTTGTTGAAAACTCACCACTATTCTTAGAATTCCCCCTAGACCAAAAATAGCCGACATTCTAAATGGTGAACAGGGATTCTCACTCCCTGACTCCGTCCGATGCAGGCTTCGGTGGGTGCTATTCAGGTCAAACTATATTTTCAAGTTATCCCCCGGTATAACCCATACCTTCACCGAAGATTTCATCTACTTACCACTTAGTAGCATCGATCCTGGGTCCCGCATTGCTAAGTAAGTAAAGTAGACTTAGGAATAACCACTGTTTCAGGTTAAATTAAGTTATTTTATTATTATATTTTTTCTTTTAAAAGCTGCAATCACATTCTTTACAGAAAGGTAAAAATATCTTGCTTCTGGATCCTTCTGGTTGGTTGAAGGGACCTCCAGGCCCACCTTGACAATCATATCTGCTTTAAAGTCTGGTCGTCTTGAGATGTATTTGCTGGTTAGCTCGGTTGCTATGTCTGGTCAATCCCATGTACTGAGCTATGAGAGCTGGCTCTGCTGGCTATCTCTGAGCTGACTTTGCCTCCTCTTTAAATTCTTTTTTTTTTTTAATATAATTTTTATTGGAATTTTTTACAGAAAATATAAAACATAACGACAAACAATGAAATGCAACAAAATAACCCATAATAACTGTAACACCCCCAGACCATATGTATCCCATCCCCCCACCCCCCAACCCCAATGAACAACAAAAGAACTTAAAAATAAATTAAAATTAAATAAACAAACATAGTCATTGTCCTCCCCCCCCGGGTTGCTGCTGCTACTGTCCCTGTACCCTATCGTTGAGCCAGAAAGTCGAGAAAAGATTGCCACCGCCTAAAGGACCCTTGTACCGACCCTCTCAGGGCGAATTTGACCTTCTCGAGCTTAATGAAACCCGCCATGTCTTTTAGCCAGGTCTCCACGCTTGGGGGCCTCGCATCCTTCCATTGTAGCAAGATCCTTCGCCGGGCTACTAGGGACGCAAAGGCCAGCACACCGGCCTCTTTCGCCTCCTGCACTCCCGGCTCCACCCCAACCCCAAAAATCGCGAGTCCCCATCCTGGCTTGACCCTGGATCCCACCACCCTCGACACCGTCCTCGCCACCCCCTTCCAGAACTCCTCCAGTGCCGGGCATGCCCAGAACATATGGGCATAGTTCGCTGGACTCCCCGAGCACCTGACACACCTGTCTTCACCCCCAAAGAACCTACTCATCCTCGTCCCAGTCATGTGGGCCCGGTGCAGCACCATGAATTGGATGAGGCTAAGCCGCGGCACACGAGGAGGAAGAATTAACCCTCTCCAGAGCATCAGCCCATGTCCCGTCTTCGATCTGTTCCCCCAGTTCCCCCTCCCACTTAGCTTTCAGCTCCTCTACTGATGCCTCCTCCGCCTCCTGCATAACCTTGTAGATATCAGATATCTTCCCGACCCAGACCTCCGAAAGCACCCTGTCGCTCACCCCCCTCGCAGGAAGCGAAGGGAATCCCTCCACCTGCCGCCTAGCAAATGCCTTTACCTGCAGATACCTGAACATGTTCCCCGGGGGAGCCCAAATTTCTCCTCCAACTCCCCCAGGCTCGCAAACCTCCCATCAATAAACAGGTCCCTCAGCTGTCTGATGCCCGCTCTGTGCCAACTCTGAAATCCCCCATCAATGTTCCCCGGGACGAACCTATGGTTCCCCCTTAACGGAGCCTCCATCGAGCCCCCCACTTCTCCCCTATGTCGCCTCCACTGCCCCCAAATCTTGAGGGTAGCCGCCACCACCGGACTCGTGGTATACCTCGTAGGAGGGAGCGGCCACGGCGCCGTTACCAGGGCCCCCAGGCTTGTATCTCCACATGACGCCCTCTCCATCCGTTTCCATGCTGCCCCCTCCCCCTCCATTATCCACTTGCGCACCATCGACACATTGGCCGCCCAATAATACCCCGAGAGATTGGGTAATGCCAGCCCCCCCCCCCCCATTTCTACCCCGCTCCAAGAAGACCCTCTTCACCCTCGGGGTCCCATGCGCCCAAACAAAGCTCATGATGCTGCTAGTCACCCTTCTAAAAAAGGCCCTAGGGATAAAGATGGGCAAACACTGAAAAAGGAACAAGAACCTCGGGAGAACCGTCATTTTGACGGACTGCACTCTACCCGCCAACGATAGCGGTACCATGTCCCACCTTTTAAATTCCTCCTCCATCTGCTCCACCAGCCTGGTAAAATTAAGCTTATGGAGAGTCCCCCAACTCCTGGCCACCTGCACCCCCAGGTATCTGAAACTCTTCACTGCCCTCTTAAATGGGAGTCTCCCAATTCCCTCCTCCTGATAACCCGGGTGTACTACAAATACCTCACTCTTGCCTAAATTTAACTTATAGCCCGAGAAGCCCCCAAATTCCGCTAACAGCTCCATCACCCCCGGCATTCCCCCTTCTGGATCCGCCACATACAACAGCAGGTCGTCCGCATACAGCGATACACGATGTTCCTCCCTACCCCGCACCAGACCCCTTCATCTCCCTGACTCCCTCAACGCCATAGCCAAAGGTTCAATCGCCAGTGCAAAGAGCAAGGGGGACAGGGGGCACCCCTGCCTGGTCCCACGGTAGAGCCTAAAGTACTCCGATCTCCTTCCATTGGTAACTACACTTGCCATCGGAGCCGCGTAGAGCAGCCTCACCCATTTGATGAATCCCTCCCCGAATCCAAACCGCTCCAGCACCTCCCACAGGTACCCCCACTCAACTCTATCAAACGCTTTCTCCGCATCCAGCGCCACCTCCTCTTTAAATTCTAGTCTTCCTCAGATGTATTAGCTGTTTTAGCTTGGCTGCTATGTCTTATCTTTCCCAGGACCGAGCTGGCTGTAAGCTGACTCTGCTTGTCTTGTTCCTTCTCTCTGAGATCTGGTACTGGTTCTGCTCTGGTCTCTGGGTTTATATTCTCTTTCTGACAGTCATTATGTTTTTATGACCTTATTGTAAAGTAACTTCATTTAGATTGTAAAAAGTATCTTTTTTTATTAAACAATTTTATTGAGGTAGTTTTTGGCTTTGTAAACAGTTACAGACATCAACAGAAAGAAAGTAAAAAAGGCAAAAATGTGCAAACATCCACGTACTTTCAATACTTCAATCGTAACATACTGCACAAGCCCGCTCCTCTCCCACCGGTACTACCCGCCATTTTATCCCCCCGACTCGACTCTAGTGTTCTTTACTTCCCCTACACAATCCCTGCTTAGTATGAAGAAATCTATCCCAGAATATACTTTATGGACATGCGAGTAAAACGAGTAGCCCCTTCCTGTCGGCTGTCTAGCTCTCCAGGGGTCCACTGCCCTCATTTGCTCCATAAACCCTTTCAGCTCCCTTGCCATTGCTGGGAGTCTACCCGTTCTGGGACACGACCGATCCAAAGCCGGGTCAAGGACCATGATAAAGTCCCCCCCCCATTATTAGCCTGCGAGAGTCCAGGTCTGGGATCTTCCCCAGCACTCTTTTAATGAAGTCCACGTCATCCCAGTTCGGGGCATATATATTCACCAGCACCACTCTTCTCCCCTCCAGTCTGCCCCGTACCATCAAGTATCTGCCCCCCTTGTCTGCGGCTATGCCCTCCGCCTCAAATTGCACCCGCTTGTTGATCATGATTGCCACCCCCCTGGACTTCAAGTCCAAGTCCGAGTGGAAGACCTGGCTAATCCAGCCCTTCCTTAGCCTGGTCTGGTCAGACACTTTCAGATGTGTCTCCTGCAACATAATTACGTCCGCCCTCCGAGCCTGCAAGTGCGCGAGCACCCGCGCCCTCTTAACCGGCCCATTCAGTCCCCTGACGTTCCGGGTGATCAGGGGGGCACAACCCACCCCCCCCCCCCTCCTCCTCCTCACTCCCCGGCGCCCCATCCCCCTCTCCAACCCACTGGAGCAAACTCACTGGCACAGGAAGGCATGGACATCAACAAAACAAAAACAAAAAACCCCAACCCACGTCCTTGGCCCCCCTTGCTGACCGGCCCCCCTTTGTTACCGTGCCGGCTCCAGTGTCCTCCGCGAGCTGCACAAAAAGTACAAATCCGCCCAAAAAGGAAAAAACAGAAAAAAGAGGAAAAAACAAAAACATAAGAGAAAAAACAAACAATAAGACAAAAGAAGAAAAAAACCCCCAAACCAATGTCCATGAACAAAGGAAAGAGTCCCAAATGTTCCGCTTGGCACCTTAGACCCAGCAAACCGTTGAACAGCAGTCCAGGCCCATTCGGCGTTCCTTCCCACGGTAGTCCTCGGGGCCCTAATTTGCATCCGTGGGGCCTCTTTTTGGGACCAGCCCCTGATCCCTCGCAAAGTCCATCGCTTCTTCAGGCTCTGAGAAGTAGTGGTGTTGATCCTGGTGCGTGACCCATAGACGAGCCGGGAACAGCAGACCAAACTTCACGTGCTTCTTGAACAGCACCTCCTTGACATTCTTTTTTTAAAAATTATTTTTATTGAAATTTTTACAAAATATAAACATCTCAACTCTATTAACAAAAAACCACGGTAACACCCCAAGAACAATACCCACCCAACTTCGAAAGCAACTACAAATAAAAGAAAAAAAAAAACCAAAAGAACACCCAAACAACGAAAGGGAAAGAGATAACACCCGTCACATCCCACAAACCCATGTACACAGTTCTCCCTCCCACCTAATCCAAACCCCCCCCCCCCGGGTTGCTGCTGCTGCCGGCCTATTTCCCTACCGTTCCGCCAGGAAGTCCAGGAAAGGCTGCCACCGCCTAAAGAACCCTTGTACTGATCCCCTCAGGGCAAATTTCACCTTCTCCAATTTAATGAACCCCGCCATATCATTGATCCAGGCCTCCACGCTTGGGGGGCCTCGCATTCTTCCATTGGAGCAAGATAATCCGCCGGGCTACTAGGGACGCAAAGGCCAGAACACCGGCCTCTTTCGCCTCCTGCACTCCCGGCTCCACTGCAACCCCAAAAATTGTGAGTCCCCAGCCTGGCTTGACCCTGGATCCCACCACCCTCGACACCGTCCTTGCTACCCCCTTCCAAAACTCCCCCAGCGCTGGGCACGCCCAAAACATATGGGTGTGGTTCGCTGGGGTCCCCGAGCACCTAGCACACCTGTCCTCGCCCCCGAAAAACCTACTCATCCTCGTCCCAGTCACGTGGGCCCTATGCAGCACCTTGAACTGTATGAGGCTAAGCCTCGCACAGGAAGAGGAGGAATTCACTCTCTCCAGGGCATCTGCCCACGTCCCCCCCTCAATCTCCTCACCCAGCTCCTCTTCCCATTTACCCTTCAGTTCCTCCACCGAGGCCTCGTCTACCTCCTGCATTACCCTATATATGTCCGAAATCCTCCCTCCTCCAACCCACAACCCACACTTGGAGGGAGCGGCAGCGGCGCCGTCACCAGCGCCTCCAGGCTCGTACCCACACAGGACGCCACCTCCATCCTCTTCCATGCTGCCCCTTCCCCGTCCATTACCCACTTACGCACCATCGCTACATTGGTGGCCAATAGTACCCACAAAGGTTCGGCAATGCCAGCCCCCCCTATCCCTGCCCCGTTCCAGGAACACCCTTCTCACCCTTGGAGTCCCATGCCCCCACACAAATCCCTTAATACTCCTGTTGACCCTCCTAAAAAAAGGTCTTCGGTATAAGGATGGGGAGGCACTGGAACAGGAACAAAAACCTCGGGAGCACCGTCATCTTAACGGACTGCACCCTCCCCGCCAGTGACAGCGGTAACATATCCCACCTCTTAAACTCCTCCTCCATCTGCTCCACCAACCTTGTGAGGTTGAGCTTGTGCAGGGGCCCCCAGCTCCCAGCCACCTGGACCCCTAGGTACCTGAAGCTCATCCCTGCCTGCTTCAGTGGGAGCCTACCGATCCCCTCCTCTTGATCCCCCGGATGCACCACAAACAACTCACTCTTGCCCAGGTTCAACTTATACCCAGAGAAACCCCCGAATTCACTAAGAATCCTCATCACCTCCGGCATCCCCCCCACCAGGTCTGCCACATACAGCAACAGGTCGTCTGCATACAGCGACACTCGATGCTCCTCCCCACCCCGCACCAGGCCCCTCCAGTTCCCTGACTCCTTCAATGCCATGGCCAGGGGCTCACTCGCCAACGCGAAGAGCAAGGGGGACAGGGGGCACCCCTGTCTCGTCCCCCGGGACAGCCGAAAGTACTCTGACCTCCTCCTATTTGTGGCTGCACTCGCCATCGGGGCCTCGTAGAGCAGCCTCACCCACCGGATAAACCCCTCCCCAAACCCAAACCTCTCCAGCACCTCCCACAAATACTCCCACTCAACCCTAACAAAGGCCTTCTCCGCATCCAATGCCACCACTATCTCCGCCTCCCCTTCCATGGCCGGCATCATAATGACATTGAGGAGCCTTCGCACGTTCGCATTCAACTGCCTTCCCATCACAAACCCCGTCTAGTCCTCATGAATGACCTCGGGCACGCAATCCTGTATTCTAGTGGCCAGGATCTTTGCCAGCAGCTTAGCGTCGGCGTTTAGCAGCAAAATCGGCCTATATAACCT
Organism: Scyliorhinus canicula; assembly: GCF_902713615.1. NCBI lineage: Eukaryota > Metazoa > Chordata > Chondrichthyes > Carcharhiniformes > Scyliorhinidae > Scyliorhinus > Scyliorhinus canicula. The sequence goes on along the minus strand of NC_052162.1, from coordinate 60,186,580 downwards.
GCACTGCAGAGGGTTCTTGTCCCGCTTCAGGATCAAGGAAATCGGCGCCCGTGACATAGTTGGGGGCAAAGACCCCCCTCCCTTGCCTCGTTAAAGGTCCGGCCCAACAGGTCCAAATACCTTTTTATAAAATTCCGCCGGAAACCCGTCGGGCCCCGGCGCCTTCCCCGACTGCATGCTCCCTATCCCTTTGACCACCTCCTCCAGTTCGATCGGTGCCCCCAGTCCCTCCACCTGCTCCTCCTCCACCCTCTGGAATCGCAGCTTGTCCAAGAAGCGCCCCATTCCACCTCCCTCCACCGGGGGTTTCGACCGGTACAGTTCCCCATAGAAGTCTCTGAAGACCCCATTAACATCTACTCCCCTCCGCACCACCTTCCCAGCCTTATCCGGCACTCCCCCAATCTCCCTGGCCGCGTCCCGCTTTCGGAGCATCCTGCTCGCCTTCTCCCCATACTCATACACCGCCCCCTGTGCTTTCCTCCACTGAGCTTCCGCCTTTCTGGTAGTCAATAGGTCGAATCTGGCCTGAAGGCTACGCCTCTCCCCCAGCAATCCCCCCTCTGGAGCCTCCGCATATCTCCTATCCACCCGCACCATCTCCCCTATCGGTCTCTCCCTCTCACTCTGCTCTCCCCTCTCCCTATGGGTTCGGATGGAGATCAATTCCCCCCTCATCACCGCCTTCAATGCCTCCCAGACCGTCCCCACTCGGACCTCCCCGTTGTCATTGGCCTCAAGGTACCTCTCGATACACCCCCGAACCCCCTCGGCCACCTCCTCATCTGCCAGCAGACCCACCTCCAAGCGCCAGAGCGGACGTTGGTCCCTCTTTTTCCCCCCCCCATGATCAGGCCCCCAGGTCCGGAATGCGGCCCAACATATGCCGCATAAACCCCGCATCGTCCCAATTTGGGGCGTGAACATTCACCAACACCACCCGCTCCCCCTACAGCTTACCACTCACCATCACATATCTCCCGCCACTGTCAGCCACCACATTTAACGCCTCAAACGACACCTTCTTCCCCACCAGGATCGCCACCCCCCTACTCTTCTCATCCAGCCCTGAGTGAAATACTTGGCCCACCCATCCCTTCCTCAGCCAAACCTGGTCCTCCACCACTCAGGTGTGTCTCCTGGAGCATGGCCACATCCGTCTTCAGCCCCTTCAGGTGCGCAAATACCCGGGCCCGTTTGACCGGTCCATTCAGCCCCCTCACATTCCAGGTTATCAGCGGGCTCCCTGCCCCCCTCCCCTGCCGATTAGCCATACCCCATCCCTTGCCCACCACCGGCCAGCGTCCCCCACTCTGCCAGTTTCCCACGGCGGCAACTCTTCTCCTCCCCCCCCCCCCCCCCAAAAGCACCCCCTGCGTCCTCCAGCTTCTTCCTGACCGTTTCAGCAGCAACCCGGTAGCCGCGCCCTTCCCTCCATAGCACACCGCACGCGGTGGCTCGTTTGGCTTGGGCCTCCTAGCCAGAATTCTGTGGGCCCCCTCTAACTCCAAGGGCCCCTGGAAGGACCCAGCCCCCATCAGCGAGTTTAACATAACTGCCACATAGGCCGCCAGGTCTGACCTCTCCAGCCCCTCCGTGAGGCCCAGGATCCGCAAATTCTTCCTCCTCGACCTGTTGTCCAGCTCCTCGAACCGCTCCTGCCATCTTTTATGGAGCGCCTCCTGCATCTCCACCTTCCCCGCCACGGCCTCATCCTCCCTTTTGGAGGCCTGCTGCTGCAGCTCCCGGATCGCAGCCCCCTGGGTTGTCTGGGTCTCCATCAGCTCCCTGTTCGTTACCTTCAGCGACTCCAGCAGCTCCAACTTAACCTCCTGGAAGCAGCGCAGCAGAGTCGCCTGCTGCTCCTGAGCCCACTGCCTCCGCTCCTCTAGGCCTCCGCCAGCCGCCATTTTGTCTTCCTTCCCCCCGCTTTTTCAGGGGTGCTTTCTCCGCTTTTCTCCTTGCCCCATTCCTGGTCCGGACCATAGGACCGTAGGGGTCGACTCCTGCCCTCTTCCCACGTCGGGATTTGCCGACACAGCTCCGTTGGGGGCCCTGAAAAGAGTCCGAAAGTCCGTTTTCAGCCAGAGCTGCCGAATATGCGGCTTAGCTCCGCATTGTCGCCACCGGAAGTCCCTCCTTGACATTCTTAAAGGCTGCTCGCCGCCGAGCCACCTCCTGGCTTAGGTCCTGGTAAATGCGGAGGACGCTGTTGTTCCACGTGCTGCTCCTGGCGTTCTTTGCCCACCGCAGCACCCGCTCCTTGTCCACGAACCTGTGGAACCTAATCACCATCGGGCGGGGGGGGGGGGGGGTCCGCCCGACTGCCTCGCCTGCACTCTGTATGCCCCCTCCAGCTCCGGCCGTCGCGGAAAGGCTTCGGCCCCCATCAGCCGCATCAATAGGTCTGCTACAAACGCTGCGGCATCAGCGCTCCGGGAGGCCGCCATCCTCGGGTTGTTCCTGCGGGCTCTATTCTCCAGCTCTTCCACTCTGTCCAGCAGTCTTCTCTGCCGCTCCTTCAGCCCGTCAACCTCTAGCGCCGCAACCGTCTGCGCATCCGCCTGCTCCTCCACCGCCTCTCCCAGCTCCTTAACTTTAACATCTTGCGCATCCAGCCTCTGGTTCAGCTGATCCACTGCTTTCTGGATTGGGTCCAAGCTGTCTTGCTTCAGCGCTTCAAAACTGGACTTCATTACCTGGAGCATGTTATCCAGCGCCTGCTGGATTGCTGAGTCCGGGTCCGTGTGTCCGCCATCTTAGGTTCCAGGTAAGTTTCTTCAGGTCCTTTCCTCTGTCCCTTTTTCTCTCTTTTCTTCTGCCTCCTGGACTCCCGCTGTTCCATGTGCCGCAGCCCGCTCCTCCGCACTTTCCTTGACGCCTTCCTTCAGCTCCGTGGTCCCGCTATCGCGGGGAATCAGCCCCTAAACGCCCGCCGGAGTGAGAACCCGCCGAATGTGCGGCTCACTCGAGCATCACCGCCACCGGAAGTCTGTAAAAAGTATCTTTGATCTAAACATTCTAATACAACTAAGTATTCATTTTGGGCATGGCCTCAGCCCTCAGATCTGATTACATTGTTTCCTTTGTGATGTTCAAAGTTCCTTTGTGATATTCAAAAATGCTTTGCTTTCAATAGAGGTGTGAATTTTGGTCTGGTTCCTGTCATTTCTATAGTTTTATTTTCTAATTGTGTCCCCAGCTCATAATTTTGACTTTGATTTTCACTTTAAATTATGTTTCTCGTAGACTGATAAGTCTCCAGTTTTCTTTAATTTACTTGATATCAGCAGAACTTCACACTTAGAATTGTCAGCAAATTCAACTGAACCTCATCCTTTCCTTTCCAGATGTTTACTAAGATAGTTAATTTAAATGAAGGTGTGAAACATTGCTTTTAGCTGTATGCTAAAAATCCACTTGGTTATAACTTGAAAGGTTTACATTTATCACCTAGCTCAAATGAAACCTTCATCCATGCTTTTCCAGATGCTTACTAAGATGGTTACTTTCAATGAAGGTGTGAACCATTGTTTTTAGCTTCATACAAGAATCCTGTGTGTTTGCTAAGCCTGCTTGACTAAGGCTATCTGCATTTTACAATCCTGCTCTTTGCGGCTGCTGTTAATCCTTCGTGGGATCTTTCCCTGTTTCCTCTGATGTTTCTCTCAGACCTGACATTGCCAGACTTCCATGTTTCAAATGACACATCTTTGCTTATTTTCAATAACAGGTGGGAACTGAGTAATCAAGAATATTAATAATAATCTTTATTGTCAAAAGTAGGCTCACATCAACACTGCAATGAAGTTACTGTGAAAGGCCCCGAGTCGCCACATTCCGGCGTCTGCTCGGGTACACCGAGGGACATTTCACAATGTCCAAATTACCTAACAACATGTCTTTCGGGACTTGTGGGATGAAACCGGAGCACCCGGAGAAAACCCATGCACACACCCGGAGAACATGCAGACTCCACATGAACAGTAACCCAAGCCGGGAATCGAACCTGCGATCCTTGAGCTGTGAAGTAATAATGCTAACCACTACTGTGCTTGATATAATTGAAGGATAGGAAGGAAGGAAAGGCAGGTGGGGTCGGTCTGTTGATAAAGGATGAGATCAGTCCAATAATGAGCAAAGACCCTGACTCAAAAGACCAGGATGTAGAATCAATTTGGGTAGCGATTATTTTATTTCTTTTAAAAGCAAGGGAAAGAACATGTATCAAATAGTGCTTGTAAGAAAGGCACTGCCATAATTATGGGTGATTTTAATCTTCATATGGATTGGATAAATTAAATTGGCAAAGGTAGCCTGTAAAACGTGTTTGTATAAGGTATTCAGGACAGTTTCTTAGAACAATATGTTCTGAAACCTTCCAGGGAAGAGGTTTATTATAGATCTGGTACTTGTAATGAAACAGGATTAATTAATGATCTAGGAAAAGATTCTTTAGATGAGTGATAAAACATGATGAAATTTCACTTTCAGTTCGATGTTGAGAAACGTGGATCCGAAACTAGTGTTTTAAACTTGAAGGCAATTACAGCGATAAGAAGACGGTTGGTTAGCATGAACTGGGAAAGTAGGTTAAAAGATAAGGCAGTAGAATCAATGGCAGACATTTAAGGGGGTACATATTTGAGAGTTATGAAATATTACATTGAGAAAGAAACTCTACAAGAAGGATACACCATCTGTGGCTGTCAAGTTACGAATTATGTCAAATTGAAAGAGGTGTACAATACTGTGAAAGTGGCCAGAAAATTTGGAAAATTGAAAAAAAAACATTGAAAAAGTTAATTGGGGAGAAATTAGAATATGAGAGTAAGCTAGCAAAGAATGTTAAAAACCAAACTTAAGAGCTTCCACGAGTATATAAGAAGGAAGAGATAGCTAAAGAAATATTGGTCCCTTTCCAGGAGAGATGGGGATTATTGGGAAACAAAGAAATGGCAGAGAGTTTGAACAAGTATTTTCTGCCTTTCTTCATGGTAGAAGACAAAAAACATCCCTAGAATAGTAGAAAATCATGGGGTACAAAGGAGAAAGGAATTTAAATCTATCCGTACAGAAAAGGAGAACTACCCGTAATGTCACTAGAGGTTGATGTCCCATGGATGTGATGGCCTGCATCCTCGGACGTTAAAGAAGTAGCGTCAAAGATGACCGATGTGTTGCTTGTAATCTTCCAAAATTCCCTGGATTCTGAAAAGGTTGCAGTGGATTGGGAAAGTCAATAGGTAAGACCTCTTTCAAGAAAGTAGGGAGTCAGAAAATGGGAAACTGTTTTATGATCCTTGACTAGACCTTCAACCTTATGGTACAATCTGACTCAGGACAAATAATGTTTTGTTTAGAGTAGGCAAAGTTTTGAGATTCAAGACACTTACTGAGAGAGTAAAACCCAAGATTCAATGGGTTTTGGAAAAAAATATTCCCAACAAAGTCAGTTACTTTTAACATTACAAAATAACTTGGTAAAAACGATTTAACAAGCAAACTGTGGGTGAACACACCACACTGTACAATAAGTAGCAAATGCGACCAAGATAAGTCCGATAGATTTCTCAGCAACCCACCCAGCCATCAGTAAATACTGAGTCAAATAATCTTGTTAAAAATGTCTCCCTTACAAGGAACCTCAAAACCTTTCACTTCTGAAGATCAAGCCTCTGACTTTCCTCAAAGTCGCTCTGTCTCCTTCGATCACTGCACACCTCCCAGGGTTTTATCACCTCTCCTGAGGCTCCATTCATCTGAATTTCTGAGTCTGCAGTCTCTACTTGCGCACTTTCAGCTTCACTAGGCTGGCTCCTAGATGTTCCCAGTCAAGCCAAACTATAAATTGTACCTAGGACTGCTTCTGAGCCCAACTCTTTCCAGCATGGAGTCGGTGACCTGCCACATTCTCAATCCCAGGCTATTTTCTGATTACGCACAGCTGTCAATGTCTCCTGTGACTTTTCCTGAGCCCTAACTTCACAGAGCCAGCTAACAGCAACATTTTTTTGTTGTCTGGACCTTGCTAACAGTAGCACATTTTTTGCTTTGTCTCCTGCTGCAGAACATTCACTCAATGTCATCAACTTCAAGTGGTAAGAACAAAATAAATATTTAGACTTGATTGGATGCAGAGGACGCGCACAGCTTTCGCAGTCCATGTTGTGTGCAATCAGCACACTCTCCTCACTTCAATCAGCACACACCTCATTTTACGTGCCCTTGCTGTATGCGCACATTACTTCAGTTATACTGGTAGAAAAAAAAATAGATGGATGGAAACCAGTGAAATGTGGCAATCTTGCACAGGGGCAACAGTCAACAAAATGTCTCGTTGGCTGCACTAGAAACCCTGATGGGCCACAGGTTGCCCACCATTTCCTTACATCAGCAAGATCCCAGACCCATGTGTGATCTTCAAGCTGCTTTCGTTGCATGTATCCCATTTCCTACAGTTAAACCTTGATCTTTCCCAAACCAAAATTACCCCAAAAATATTGCTGTGACGTATAACAACTGTAAGCCAGTCAGCCTAACATATGTCTTTGGGAAAATGCTAGTACCCATTATTAGGGAAGTAGTAGCAGGACATTTTGGCAGACAGAATAGAAAAACAGGATATTATTAAGGGGGGAGAGAGAGAGAGAGACTGCTGTTATATTGAGGAATCTTGGTATCCTTGTACATAGCTTGCAAATACAACAAGTAATTAGGAAGGCAAAAAGCATGTTGGTCTTTATTGTATGATTACTGTGCAAGAATAAATAAGTTACTGCAATTGTGTAAGGCTTTAGTGAGAGCGCACTGGGATACTGTACAAGGTTTTGGTCTTCATATTAAAGAAGGATTTTATTGTGTTACGAGTCCATACAGTGCAGGCTCAGTAGATTAATCTTTGGGATGAGAGGGTTATGATGAGAGGCTGAGTAAATATGGTCTGTATTTTCTGGAGTTTAAAATAATTGGCAGGCGATCGGAATGAAACATAAAATTCTGAAGGGATGAAGTGAGTTACACACAGATTATTTCCTCTGGCTAGGCAATCTAGAACATGGGGGTGCCGTTTTAGGATAAATGGCTAATCATTTAGGATTGAGACGAGGAGAAATTTCTGAGGGTTGTGAGTCTTTGGAATGTCATCACTGAATGTATTGATTTCTGGTCTCTGGGAATCCATGATATGGAGAGTGGGTGGGAAAGTAAGTTGAGGTTCAGCCATGATAATGGTGAATGGTGGAACAGGCTCTCTGCCATATGGTCAGCTCTCACAATGTGTTTTGATATTAATTGCTAACAGGGTAGTTGTATAGAACAGTAGATATGATTGGATTCATTTAATTCATTAGCACAACTCAACTGCATAATGATTCAAAATCATCCATCTCTCGTATTTAGGAAGACTCAAATCATAGAATCATAGAATTTACAGTGCAGAAGGAGGCCATTCGGCCCATCGAGTCTACACCAACCCCTGGAAGAGCACCCTATCTAAACCTACACCTCCACCCTATCCTCATAACCCAGCAACCCCATCTAACCTTTGAACACTAGGATAGCACGGTAGCCTTGTGGATAGCACAATTGCTTCACAGCTCCAGGGTCCCAGGTTCGATTCCGGCTTGGGTCACGGTCTGTGTGGAGTCTGCACATCCTCCCCGTGTGTGCGTGGGTTTCCTCCGGGTGCTCCAGTTTCCTCCCACAGTCCAAAGATGTGCAGGTTAGGTGGATTGGCCATGATAAATTGCCCTTGGTGTCCAAAATTGCCCTTAGTGTTGGGTGGGGTTACTGGGTTATGGGGATACGGTGGAGGTGTTGACCTTGGGTAGGGTGCTCTTTCCAAGAGCCGGTGCAGACTCGATGGGCCGAATGGCTTCCTTCTGCATTGTAAATTCTATGATAACACTATGGACAATTTATCATGGCCAATCCACTTAACCCGCACATCTTTGGACTGTGGGTGGAAACCGGAGCACCAGAAGGAAACCCACGCAGACACTGGGAGAACGTGCAGACTCCGCACAGACTGTGACCCAAGCCGGGAATCGAACCTGGGACCCTGGAGCTGTGAAGCAACCGTACTAACCACTGTGCTACCGTGCCGCTGGAGGAACGCTTCGTAGTTATCCTGATTTAAATGGATTGACTTCTAACTGTTCTGTAAGCATTTTGATAAGTCCTGATAGACGTCCTTTTCTTTTTGGGCTACAAAACCTGACTCCCTACACGACCATCCCATTTGCTAAAAGCCTCTGCCAGCCTGTATCCAAGCCTTGATCTTGTGTCTGTTCATAACTGTAAAGGAATCAAAGAATTTCCAATGTAAAAGCTGATGTTTGTATTGTCAATACTGGGCAATTAATTAGTTACAGTTCAAAGCAAGCTATATCAAAGCATGTTTTTTATTGCTCGTGTCTTGATTTCCAATGACAAAGTATTTGTTTGAATACATTATGTATTTAATAATGCCATACTAGCAGTAACATTTTTCCAAAATGCTTTTTGTGGAAAATTATCCAAAAAGTCCTGCTTGACAATGGAAAAATTCGATGTTCCTGGTTGTTAAATCCTCTGGCGCTGTTGCTGCTGTCAGTTGTGAATCAACTACTAGCTTGTGGGGAGTAGAAGAGAGGGAAGGTCATGGCACAATCTACAGCTAATTCAATTCTGGTAGACTGTTCTAGCATTCCGTATAAGTTTCTTGGAACATTGGAACAGGCACCTCAAGCTTATTCCATCATTTAGTTGGATCATGACTGTTACTCCATTTATCTGCTTAGAAGATTACAAACAGTTTTTGAGGGATACACCCATGCATTGCAGTTTTTGGTTCAGATAGATGAAGTAAAAACTATAACTAAAGAAATAAAATTAGGTTCACTTAAAATTTTCGAACACGTTAATCAGATTTTGATGGTCTCTCAGAAATAACATGCCTAATTTTTGTTTTACAGCTTGATGTAAAAACAAAAGGCCCATGATGTAAAATATTAATTCTTTTTACTCCACAGATGCTGTATGGCCTGCTAAGTATCTCCAGCATTTTCTGTTTACATTATGCTTGTACTGTATCTGGTTTCTTTGGTCCCACTGTGCAAGTTAAATTGTCATAATTAATTTCCTAATATTGCTAGGTTTGCAACATTGTGAATTTGCTACTACATAAGGAAATACTTGAATTGGTTTGAAAGCCCCATGAGTTACTTGAATTTGAAACATCTGTGTTCTCATCTGCTTTGTATGATACTTGCACATTTTTTACTTTTAGTGTTGATTTAGTTCACTCGACACAAAAAAATTGATATTGCTACTACCCTTGAGTGTAGAAATAAAGAGGGGGAGGGGATCAGAAAACTTCAATTAAAGGAGTCAACTCTTAGTTCTAAATTTAAGGATTTCTTGTCTGTTTTCTTAATTTATTTTGCTTTCAATAGCTCCCTCCCATCAGTGATCTGAATGGAGACTAAGGATTTCCTTTAGTTTAGCCTAACAATTCCACTCTACCCATTTGTCCTTTTTCAAGAACAGGGGGAAATTGGATGTTTCTCTAAATGTATCAGTTTAAGTAGAAGCCCAAGTTTGAATTTTTCCAGGAATATAATCCAGATTTGGGGGATTGAAATCTGCTATTCTGGATCTTTGTCCACAAGCAATCACTCAATTTTCTATTGTCAATTCTGGCGGATGTTTTAAGTGCTTGCCCTAAAATGGCTAGGTAGATTTACGAGGCAGGAATTACATAATGTCATGCGTCCTGTTTTCCATGGTTATGACCTCAACTACCTAACTACTTAATGATTTGGGAAAACTGGTTTGACTTTGATTTTTCTGCTAACAAAAACTTCACCATTGTATCTTTGCTGACCTTCAGCTCACTTCCATTAAAGACACTAGCTCAGTTTTTTTAACATTTCTATAGCCCAGTTCTTTTTTAAACAATTCTGTATAGCTTAGATACTTGTTTTCTGTGGATATTACATGAGCTTTAATCCCCACACTATATCATCCTTGCAAAACCTAGTCCCAGGTTATGCCTTTACCAGTAACCACGTATAAATCCTTAAAATAATTTTGCACCTTCAGTCAATTTTTAAATCGTGGCATCAATGTTTTTTGAATGTCACATTTTGGCCAAGACTAACATTCAAAAAATGTCTAATTTCAGCGCATCAACTTGGAGATGGTGCTACGAACAGAGTCCAGTCTGGTGAAGTACTTCTAATTTCCAAAGTTGAATAAATTATGCAAATGACAACACTGAGTAATAAATTTATTTAATAGTCTATACTCTTATGAGTGGTATAAAAGCATAGTGGTAAGCTTCAGTAAAACAGCTTAACAGCTAGTCCTTCTTTCCACTTAGCAGGAGAGTAATGCATATGACCTGCTGTTGATAAATTAAAACTAAAAGGCTTTTAGAAGATGGGCAATGCAAAATTCATAAGATGGAATTTATAATCTATCACACTTGCCATAGGGAAAGGTGATATTAATGTTCAAAATCATTTCAGAACTGTCTGTCTTTCTTACTACAGTTTATTGTGAAATTAACTCTTTAGAATGCCTTTAGTACAGACAGCAGCAGAGGTCACTTCTGTGCATTGCTAACTGAATTTATGCCATACCTGAGAAATCTACAGGGATGTGTAGCTGGTATAATTCACACAATTCTACAAAGTAATATAATCCACATCTTAAAAATTATTTAGTGGCGGTACTGCAGTGTTTGTGTAATTTATGTAGTGGGTTGACCATTGTCACTGACGCATAAAAATGTTATCATGCAATAAAATGGAGAAGGGAAAACATCAGAGTTGCACTTTGAACTGTCTCGGGGCCACACATTACAATTAACAGTGCTTACTAAGCTTGTTTTAAAAGCTGCTAGTCAATGTTGCTAAGTTGAAGAGCTTTTTGAAATAAAAGTTTTTGTTCTGACAATGGTACCCTGAGCGTTGGAAGTTTAGTCCATAATGGATGGAAGATGTGATTACGATAAAGCACCATGAGCAGAGTGGCTGTTATTTTGACGTAACATTTCCCTTCAACCTGTTATTTCTTGAGATCGATCCTTCTCGAGAAATCCATCCCTGGCCTCTTTTCCAAATATAATTTTTTTTTTTCTTTTTACGCTAGTTAATATTTCTAAAATACTTCCCTTAATCTTGACTTAAGTTTAACTATTGTCTTTGTTATTTGAACTCGTCACTATAAATAACTTTTATATATAATACATGTCAATGTAGTCTAAAAAAGCTTCAGTTACATCCCAGAATCTTCTTTTTTTTTACTAAATAAGCTAAATCAAACAACTGAACTAAATAACTTTGCCTGTAACTTGAGTTCTTGCTAGTTAAGATGAAATCGTGAAATCTTTCAATGGTAATATTCCTTCTGTGATTACTTTTGATCCCATAATTATTTTGCATGTTGCATAGTTGCACTTAGACTCTTCTGTATGTGGTTGGATTATTACCATTTCCAGTTCCACCCTGCTGCATTTGTAGACTTGTAGTATTCTTGTACTATTTATACACCTTAGGTTAACAGAGGTCCAAGCAGCTTCTTTCCCACTTGGAAAGTCTCATTCTGCCCTCTTGCCTGTGCCAAGACTAATCTATTGAGCACCGTAGTTGACCACTTCTTTGACTCCGAGCTACAGCTGGTAGGGAGGAGCAAGCTTTCCAAAATCCTTTTTAAAATCTTACATTGTACTACATTTCTATTGGCTATTTATTCTCAAATCCATGCTAGGTATTCTTTAACAGATTTCATGGCACAAGTGTTCAGATGTATGTCATCCATCATTCAGCTTTGCAAGCTCTAATGCGTTTTCTTGTGTGTGTATAGCATGTATTGACCAAATTCTGTAATAATTCACGTCCTGACGACGCAAAGCTGTTCACCATCCAACTTCTTCAATCGGGCAGGAGATACAAAAGTCTGGGAACACGCACAAACTGACTCAAAACGGCTTCTTCCCCGCTGTTACCAGACTCCTAAACGAGCCTCTCATGGGCTGACCTCATTAACACTACACTCCTATATGCTTCACCCCATGCCGGTGCTTATGTAGTTACATTGTATACCTTGTGTTGCCCTATTATGTATTTTCTTTTCATGTACTTGATGATCTGTTGAACTCCTCGCAGAAAAATACTTTTCACTGTATCTCAGTACACGTCACAATAAACAAAACAAAAAAAAACATCCAAAAGGAACGAGTCAAGATTAGTGCAGCTCCAACACACTCAAGAAACTGGACACCATCCAGGGCACAGCAACCTGCTTGATTGGCATCCTATCTTCCACCTTAAGAATTCACTCCTTCCACCACAGACACACGATGGCAACAGTGTGTTCCATTGCAGGAACTCACCAAAGCTGCTATGACAGAACCTTCCAAATCCGTGACCATACTGCTTTGAAGGAAAAGATACAATACTCCGCCTTAGCTTAAATTGCACACAGATTTTAAGATTAATACAGAATTTAATGATGGTTATGCCATTGAATGTCAATGAGTGATGGATCGATCCTGTCTGGTAATTGCCTTGCACTTATGTGACATGTATGTTACTTGTCAGCTCCAGCCTAGATATTGCACAGGTCTTGCGACAGTGAACTGCTTCAGTATCTGAGGAGTCGCGAATGGTCCTGAACATTGTGCAATCATCAGTGAACATCCCCACTTCTGACCTTATCTTGGAAGGAAAGTCATTGATAAAGCAGTTAACAATGGTTGGGCATAGGACACTACCCTGATAAACTCCTGCAGTGATATCCTGGAACTGAGGTGATTGACTTCCAACCACCACAGCCATCTTCCTTTGTGCCAGATGTGACTCCAACCCATTGGAGGGTCTCTTTCTCTCCTCCTCCCCCCCCCCCCCCCCCCCCCCCCCCCCCCCCCCCCCCCCGGACTACCATTCATGCTAGTTTAGCTAGGGCTCCTTGATGCCATACTCTATCAAATGCTGCCTTGATATCAAGGGAAGTCACACTCTCCTCCCCTCTGGGGTTCAGCTCTTTTTTTCCATGTTCGAACCATGGCTACAATAGGTCAGGAAATGAGTCACTCTGGCGGATTCCAAATGAGAATCCGTGAGCAGGTTATTGCTGAGTAAGTGCGCCTTGATAGCACTGTTGGTGACCCCTTTCCTACAACTTGCTGATGATCGAGAATAGACTGATGGGAGGTTAATTGGCTGGATTGGATTTGCCCTGTTCCTTGTGTACAGGACATAGCTGGGCAATTTTCCACTTTGCTGGGTTGATGCCAATGTTGTAGCTGTACTGGAGCAGTTTGGTTAGGGGCAAGTCCTGGAGTGCAAGTCTTCAGTACTATTTCTGGAATACTGTTGGAACCTGTAGCCTTTTCAGTATCCAGTGCCTCCAGCCATTTCTTAATATCATATGGCGTGAGTAGAGCTGGCCGAAGACTGACATTGGTGCTGCTGGGGACCTACAGAGGAGGCTGCGACGGATCTCTCGCATGCACTTCTGGCTAAAGATTTCTGCAAATGCTTCAGTTTTTTACACTGATGTTGAGAGCATCTTCACCATGTGGGTTGCAGTTGTTCGAGGATCCAACACCACCTTCTTGAGGGCAAATACAAACTTGTATTCTACTACCAGCTGTAATCCCATGGCCCAGCATATCTCTCGTGCTGTCAGGAGGAACTTCTTCACCCAAAGTGTTGTGAATCTATGGAATTCCTTGCCCAGTGAAGCAGTTGAAACTCCTTCATTAAATGTTTTTAAGATAGAGATAGATAGTTTTTTGAAGAATAAAGGGATTAAGGGTTATGGTGTTCGGGCCGGAAAGTGGAGCTGAGTCCCCAAAAGATCAGCCATGATCTCATTGAATGGTGTAGCAGGCTCGATGGGCCAGATGGCCTACTCCTGCTCCTCGTTCTTATGTTCTTATTATGTTAATTCACTCTGTGATATCATTAAATGACTGAGCACAGGTGTGTTGGGCTCCAACAACATCTTGGCTGTAGTGCTTGTCCTCCAGAACTATCCTTGCCTCTAGCCAATCATACGACTGCATAATTTATATTTATCCAACAAAGTGGATAGGTATGCCTTGTCCACAAAAAGCAGGGCACATCCAATCTTCCACAGTATGGTGGAATAGGTTGTTGATGACCCTATTGAGTAACATTCAGCAGTTAACTGCTCCCCAATGCTCTGGGTTATGCATGGACTACTTTGCTCTAAACTTCATTGCAGTATGAATTCCAGAAGAGATGAGAGTGATCACCCTGAACAGCAAGGCAGTATTTGAGACTTGGTAAAACTGACATCAGTGAGAATCAGCAGGCGGGAAAACACTCCACTGGTTGGAGTCCTGCGTACCACAAAGGCAGATGGTTGTGGTTGTTAGAGGTCAATCATCTCGGTGCCAACACATCAGGATCCTCAGGATAGTGTCCTCAACCCGACCATCTTCAACTGCTTCAATGACCTGTCCTCCTGCATTAGACCAGAAGTGAAGATGAATACGGACAATTGCAGTGTTTAATTCAATTTTCAACGATTGAGATAATGAAGCTGAGCTGACTTGCACACACTTAAGACCTCAAATATTCAGGCTTGAGCTGATACATGCCAAGTAACAATCATGTCACACAAATACCAGCCTAAGATCATTATCCAGAAAGAATCTAACCACCTAAGTTGTGTTTTTGATACGATTCTAGACATTACCCACTGTAGATTATTGGATAGTTCTAACCCTCTCTCTTAATTCTGTTTAAGCCACCTTTTTAACCACAGGACTTTGATTAGGCAGCCAAATTCTATGAAGATGTAACTAGTAGAGTTGACCAGGGAGTTGCGGTGGATGTTGATTATTTAGACTTTCAAAAGGCTTTCAACGAGGTCTCTCATGGCAGAGTACTATGTAAAGTTAAAGCACATGGGATTGCGGGTAATGCCTTGAGATGGATAGAAAGCTGGTTAGCAGACAGGAAGCAAAAATTTGGAATAAATGGGTCTTTTTCCGATTGGCAGGCAGTGACTAAGGGATACTGCAGGGATCTGTGCTAGGACCCCAACTGTTCACATTATATATTAAAGATTTTGACGAGGGAACTAAATCTCCAAATCTCCAGATGATACAAATTTGGGTGGGAGGATGCAGACATGTTTAGGAATTGGGCAGGCTAAGTGAGTAGGCATATGCATGGCAGGTGCATTATAATGTGGATAAATGTGAGGTTATCTGCTTCGGTAGCAAAAATGGGAAGGCGTATTATTTGAATGGGTGTAAATTGAGAGAGGACGAAACTCAGCAAGACCATTTGCTGCCTTTACTGCTGCTGTAACTGCATGCTTACTTTCAGCAACTGATGCACGGGGGACACTAAGGTCTGCTGAGTATCCGCCTCCAAAGAATTTTGGAAAATGACCAATGGATTTGCTATTTCTAGAGCCACTTAAATACTCTGGGATGAAGATTCAGGCCCTGGAGATGTATTCCTCTTCAATCAAGTTAGTTTCCACCAAACCATTTCTTCAATAATTTCCTTCAGCTCCTCAGTGAAACTTGTGTAATGTTTTGAACTTCCGGTTCATTATTCATTTCTTCCTTTGTGAAGCCAGAAGCAAAGTAAGAATTTAGTTCCTCAGCCATTTTGTTGTTCCCTGTTGTGAATTCCCCTGTGTCTGACTAAGGGCCTGCGTTAGTTTTTACTTCTCATTACATACCTATAAAAACATGGGACTGAGGTGAAGAGAAATTTCTTTGCCCAGAGTGTGGTGAATCTGTAGAATTCACTACCACAGAAAGTAGTTGAGGCCAGCACGGTAGCATACTGGTTAGCACAATTGCTTCACCGATCCTGGGTCCCAGGTTCGATACCCGGCTTGGGTCACTGTCTGTGCGGAGTCTGCACGTTCTCCCCGTGTGTGCATGGATTTCCTCTGGATGCTTCGGTTTCCTCCCACAGTCCAAAGATGTGCAGGTTAGGTGGATTGGCCATGCTAAATTGTCCTTCGTGTTCAAAATTGCC
Organism: Scyliorhinus canicula; assembly: GCF_902713615.1. NCBI lineage: Eukaryota > Metazoa > Chordata > Chondrichthyes > Carcharhiniformes > Scyliorhinidae > Scyliorhinus > Scyliorhinus canicula. Next base: position 60,170,555 of record NC_052162.1, on the reverse strand, counting down.
CTTAGTGTTGGGTGGGGTAGTTGGATTATGGGGATAGGGTGGAGTTATGAGTTTGGGTAGGGTGCTCTTTCCAAGAGCCAGCGCAGACTCGATGGGCCGAATGGTCTCCTTCTGCACTGTAAATTCTATGAAAACGTGTAATTTCAAGAGGCGTTGGATAAAGCTCTTCAGGCTAAAGGGATATGGGGAGAAAAGCTGAATCAGGGTACTGAACCTGATCCTAAGGAATAGCCACCTCCTGCTTCTATTTTCCATGCATGTTTCTATGTACCGTTGTGTTCAAACAGATACCTCGACTGTCTTAATAAAAGCAACATCTTCTATGGAAACAAATTTTTTCCTTGAATTCTGGGGTGCTACTGGCCCATCTTCATTTAGATGGGGGACCTCAAAAACCTTGGCTACGTTTTGAACATTGATTGCTGACGGTGTGATACAAACACTTGTGGATACATTTTTATTGCATTTGTTTTCTGCACCATGCAAGGATTGCTCCATCCTGAGAATTTCACCCACCGTTTCATCAAAATGAGTCATTTATCTGAATCTCTTTAGCAGAAACATATGCGCTTGATATATCAGTAAAAAAGCATTGCTACCTCAGATCAAGTAATCTTGATCCAAATCCCTCCGGGCCGATTATGTTTCAGATATTACGGTTTACAAATATCGCATGTAGACCGAGACCCAGTAGTATTAAAGTGGCAAGATCCTTGGCTAGCTTTGGTCTAAAAAAATAAAATGGCTAGGAAATTAAAATGTCCCCCTAAATAATTAAGACAGGGTAGCTGCATTTTCCCACTTGTGACACCTTCAGCTTGTAGGAGTGGGTTCACAAGGTAAACCATACAAACAGATATTTCCCACATTGAAGGTCGGGTACAGTTAGCAAGATTTGTGTTGGTTCCGGAGTCACAGACTTCATCCAAAGGTTCGTGGGGTTAAAAAGAAAAGTGAAGTTTCCAGATGTGCTGATTTTCAGATTTGTGATTAGCAGATACGTGACTTGTATATAAATTGAAGCCATGACCACCTTTTTGTAACTTCAGTAATCTACCTTTGTTCTGGCCGTAATATCCTCTGTATGATTTGCATTCCTAATGGCACATAGTGCAATAGTGAATTGCTAACTTATTTCTGTCTCATGATTTACTAATTCCCTTGAGCAGTGACAAAGGGAACAGTGATTATGCAAAAATTGAACGTTGGGCTGCATAACTTAGAATCAGAAGAACAAGCAAGGTGATAATTTCTTAGTGTACCATTTTCATGCATTCTCTCTCTGCTTCGATAAAAGTTGTAATAGCCTTGATCTGGTGGATTTCTGGTGGATAAGAATAATTCTGGAGAATGAAAACATTTTTAAACTTTGGGAGCTTGGTCGTTTTGCTTGTTTTGAATGTGGCAACTTGGCCATTACTTTCAGTTAAGGAAGCAGCTTTTTTTTCTTCAAGGTAAGTCTAAAATCCAAACTGCACCATGTTTAGAAGTAATGTTGTGCCTTGGTTTTGATGCATTTGTATATACCTGGATGCAGTTGATTGCCAGTTGCTGAAGCAAAAATAAGTGTTTTGTTGTAGTTTTCTCATTGCCCTCCCTCCCCATCAAATGTGCACATGCTGGAGAATAATGTAAAACTTTGTGCTCCAACCTAAGCATTTTGAAATGGCTTGAAGGTAGTTGTGTGATATCTTGCTAACTTGTTGTATAAGTTGTACATGATTGTTGTATTTAAATTTGAAATGCTGAATGTCTTGAATGCGCATTCATTGAAACACAGAATATAATCAAAGGAATATTACTCATTTGGACATTGTGCGGTTGAAATGCTTGTTAAAATGTAGCGTTTATTATGCTGCAACGTTCCACTGATTAGCACACATCTGTATTCCTAAAATGTTTTTTTTCAAACCCTTAAGGAGTTCAGATTCAGTAGGGCTTTTAATTGACTTTATTATAGTAGTAAATACGTTTTGCATTCAGGTTAACTCTCTAGTCAACAAAAAGACAGTGCTTTAAACCAAGGCAATATTATATCTGCTTTATCTCTTTTTTTTATTTTCTTCCATATGCGCCACACTATCACAGATGGAAGGTAATTCATTCAGTACTTCCAGCCATTGAAAGTTGTCCTTGGTATCAGTCCTTTTATACCGGTATCCGTCCTTTTATACCAGTGATAGCTTGTCAGTAGAAATCCACCTGAATTGTAACAAATTCACTGGTGTGCTTGATCCCGGGAGCCAGGATTCAACAGCAAATTCTCCAGGGCACTCTGAACATTGCGTTTAAGATGGGAGGTCTAATTAGATGGTTTTTCTCTTGAAGGAATGATCACATGACTGCATCATATTGTACTCACGATTGATTGCTTTGCTGCTGCAGATATCTTTCTACCTCCACTCTAAGTATAGGGAGAGAAAGCAAAAGTATGAGGATGCTATCAGAGAAAGAAGTGTGAATCTTTTATTGAAGAAGTAGTGCATTGAAATAGTCACTTTCTTTTAAGCTTTGATAATTAGATGGTTGTGATGTTTTGCTTTGCTCAGTGTTTCAATCTTGTGCTGGATCTTATGCATTTGCAATGTCAGTTCAACAAAACAAGACGATCACTATCGTCCTCGACACGACGAGTATGTCGAGTGCATCCAGAGCACAGGCATATGGTAAGTCCTTGGACAAGCCAGCAATTGAATTTTTTTTTTTTAATTGTTCTGCTACAATATTGAGCTCTCGTGTTAAATTGGTGACAGTAATTTAGTCAATGAAATGCTTTTGCGTCTTTAGCTCTTGTCATATGCTGGAATTACTGTTGAAGTGGTATTAACTGAATAGTCTTAACTAATACACATTGCCATGCTAACCTTTTGGCACATCTGAGCTGATTTGAGGGAGGCACCAGGTTAACCTGCCATTCAGGTTATTGGCAATTTTTTAAACCAGGAAATTAATTTTTTAACAAATATTACAAATCAGTAATGTTTAGAGTCCAGTTGAAGCAGTAGCTGAATAGAGCTAATGTAGTCAGCTCATTGAAAAGAGCTGTCAGGTAAACTGGGAGTAAACATAATTTTTAAAAGCATTGCTTTTCCTCCGAGACCTGTTCATCTTGCAGAATCACTGAGGTGTATGTTTCCAGGGAATTTTTCCGTAATCCAGTACACCAGATAGTAAGCAAACAAGAAAAATAGGCGGTGTCTGTCTCCCTGTATTCAAATGTGATATAACATGTTATGTTAAGCTCAGTTTTTATTAAAGGTGAAAATTCCAGGTAAAAGTTACATTTACAAATACTAGGTGTATTTTTGTAGAATTTTAGTAACATGTATTTTTATAGTTCCATTTTATTTTCAAAACATGACTGTAGTACAAGAAACACCTTGTTAGTATTTTTCCTTCTAAGCTTGCTCCTTGCAGTCTGGGCAAGACAGCTTTGGTGGATACAATCCGTCTGGTTTTCTTCAGTTCTTTGGGGCAGGATATTGCATGGGAGTATATGTTGCATCAGCCCTCTTGCCAGCATGAACAGTAGAGAACCTTTTGTGTAAAGCTGGTTTTACAAGAAAATAAGAAAATTAAATCTTAACCTTGGTAGGTAACATAGCATTGTCTTGCAATGCTGCACCTCATATGGGCATCATAGTTGCTTTGCTCGAACGGTAAGAGTATTTAACATTTCTTGGATGCATTATTATCTGGTTAAAGCACTTTATTAGCACAATAATTGATCAAAATAATTTGTCCTTTCGGTACAATTTTACAGTCTTCAATTTAGAAAGTTATTGAAACAAGTGCTGCTTCTGTTTTGACACTCTTCCTTGGATATATTTTAAAAACCGGATCTGTAACAATGCCCTGGTTAATTTTAGTGAAAATTTCTTGCACCTCAGGTTGAACTTTTTAAAATATATTGACAAAGGTATTGTGACAAATTTCCAGTCTCTACAGGAAGAGGATTAGTTTACTCTAATCCACTTTGTCTGGACGTTTGCATTTTCTACATGCCCCGGAGTCTTGAGATGGTCTCACTAGCCAATGATCCCCCTAAAGATATAATGGGTTGTGTTTAAAGATTAGCATATACAAAAGTGGTAAATTGATTGGTAACTGTACCTACTCGTAGTTGAGCCCTTTTGGTTTTGTTTGGCTCCATAATTTAATTCCTGTAAGCAATACATTCATCAGTCAAATCTTATCAGGCATGTGACGGAAATTGTTATGTGAAAAATTGCACTGTTAACTTCCAAATGGATTGTATAAAATGGCACATCAACATATAGGACTGATCTAGTAGGCTGTTATTGCATTTGCAGGATATTCCTGAGGATAGCCTTAAACTGGGGTTTTAATTTGCTTGTTGCCCTATTTAATTCCGATCCCAAAATTGTTGTCATATGATTTTAACTGCCTCCACATAATTTCTAATGTGATTCATGTAAAATCTTGGGTTATTTTGACTTTGATATAAAGCAATTTTTGATTCAATTTATAATTATTCTATGGTTTAAAGATCCGTGGTGGGATTGTTAAGCAGTGAGTTGCCAAATAGCTGGCTGAGTGCACTGTTGCAACCTTGCAGGGCAGAAGGTGTTGTTGCCACCATACAGGGCTCAAGGTGTTGTGTAATTAATTCTCAACACAACTCAAGCACATTCCAATTGATGATGTATGCAAGGCTAACACATTAAGTAGAATTCTGTCCAGACGTAGCTGCAGCACAGGGCAACAGTTTTTGATAGCTTGGCCATGATGGCTAACATTACTGTACCCAAATATAGGGTGGCAAGGTCATACAGTGGTCAACACTGCAGCCTCACATCTCCAAAGACCCCGGTTCAATTCTGACTTCTGGTGACTGTCTGTGGGGAGTCTGCACATTCTCCCCGTGTCTGCGTGGGTTTCTTCCGGGTGCTCCGGTTTCCTCCCACAGTCCGAAGATGTGCAGGTTAGGTAGATTGGCCATGGTAAGTTGCCCCTAAGTGTCCTAAGGTTAGGTGGGGTTACAGGGATAGGGCGGAGATTAGGTTTGTGTAGGGTGGTCTTTTGAATGGTCAGTGCAGACTCGATGGCCCGAATGGCCTCTTTCTACACTGTAGGGAGTCTATCAGAAATCTTTCCTTCCCTAACTTGTAAGTGTTATGCTTCTGTGGAGTGTGTCATATGAAGAATGATATTCAATTGATCTACGATGAAGGTGAATAAATATGATAGAGGAATGAGATGATGCACAAAGATGAGATTTTCATGTTATGTGTAGACTGTAGCTTCACGGTAGTCAAGTTAGGTTTACTGGTAAAGTGTGCAGAGGATGCAAATTCCTGGACAGAGGAATACCCTACCAAATACTAGTCGGTAATTTTTAATTACTAAAATATTTTCCTGTCTACCAAGAAAAACCTTTCAGATTTTTGACCTGACCATAGGATATACTTACTGATGTTTTGATTTATGGTGTCCTCCTTGTTGATAAAATAGTTAAAGAAAGTGGTTGTCAAAAGCCTTGTTTTTTATATTTATTTAGCTACTTGGATTTGGGACCACAGACATACAAAATACGTAGTCGACTATTCGTAAATAATTATAAGATCTGCAGCAGTTTTGATAATGATGCATTAATTAGATCGAAAAAATATACGACCTGTGACCGTTGAGAACAGTTTGCCAATCCCAGAAGATGAATGGACAGTTTGCACAGGTTGTGTTGATCTCAGTGGCTTGTGAGACCAGCATTCTGCTCTCTAATCAAGTCAGAGAACTTGTCGCTCATATCCTTCCCACCCTCCTCCTTTTCTATCTGAAGAAGGTGCTGTATGACTTAGACTGTCCCCTCACCCTCACTGCCCCCTGTCCCTGAACACTTAATATACCTTTTTTTTGGTTGCTGGTAACTAACCCAGTGTCAAACATTTATTCAAACCCTTCTGACCAATGGATACAGAAAAAGTACCCAAAATGTCGTGGTTATCTCCTCTCCTGTTCTTAATCCTACTTGAGGTCAGCTTTTTAGTTTGCATCATACTGAGGATTATATCCTGGCCCTTAATAAACACTTGCATAGATAAGGAATACACCAGATGTCATCCTCCCACCTTAGGAATGTCAACGTGGCACCCTGAACCAAGTGACCTTGCCATTTCCAGGGACTGTTTAGAAGTCAAAGTGTTTAGAAATTGCTTTTCCGGAGAGAGAGAGTGAATCAATGGAGTTTATCATAAAAGTTCTGCACTGTGCAGAAAATACCAGTTTATTAAAGGCAACCATTTCTTACACATTTTATTGAACCTGAAATTATTTTTCTCTCTGCATTCCAACCTTTGTCACTAGATCACCAAAGTAAAATACATCTTTGTGCAGAGTTTTCCTTTGCTTATCTCTGGGAGATTGCATTAGCGCATGCACATGAGAATGCTGTTTGATTTTTCAAAAGTACCAATAAACCAGAACCAAATCCAGGTCTCCCTTACAGGAATTCACTGAATCAGCATCCACCACATGAAATGCTAGCCAGTCCCAGATGTCCATTATTCTCTTTGGGAAATAGCCTTCTAACATCAAACCTAGATTATGCCTTGCATGACTTAATTGTGACCTTGGTTCTCACTAACCTATTTAACTGGAACAATTGACAACTGGCACCGAATTTATTATTTCACTATCTTCTCAAGATCATTCGGATGACTCCTAATTTGCTGCATCTCAATGTAAATATTAAGTTTTGTTTTAACCGATCCTGATAATGATGTTGCTTTATCCTGGGAATTAAACCAGTGGCTCTCTTCTGCATCCTTTCAAAAGCTTCATTCAGTTTGAGGAGATCAAAACTGCATATAGTATCAGTGCGACCTGACCACAATCTTGTACAGGGACAATGTTATGCCTTGTCATAGACTCAATTGACCTATCCTCACTCTTAAGTTATCGTTTCATAGTATTGCTTATGTACCGAGATACATGTATTAGATACCCATAGCTGTCTTTCTCCAAATTTGTTAATGCTTTTTTCCCCCATTCAGGATATATGAATTTTGAGCATTCACGCTGTTCACGTGCATAGCACCACAGTTAAACATTTGCCATTCATTGAGTCCAAATCTTCCAACATATCAAGATTCACCTGAAGCATACAAGCAGATTTATTTAAAAAACCCATCAGTGTAACTAAGTCTTGTAATAAATCTATTTGCTATAAATCATCTGCCGCAATTCTCTGACTCAGCAACTTGACCATACTGAATTGATGCATCAGCAGAGATTTCATTGTGGAACTAATGTTTTTATATAGTCCCAAAAGCTCCTTTTATTTCTAGCTCACCTAAATATACAGGTTTAACTTAAACAGCGAGGAGAAAATTCTTTCTACCTTGATTTTTTTTTTTAAGAATGTGACACCAGTAACTCATGATGTAAATCTTATTAAAAATGCATCTGTTTGGAATAAATCATTTGAGATGAGAATCCAGGCTAATATAAAATTGCTGTACATTGAGGGAGTGGTATCCTATGAGAGGTTGGCTTTTTGAATGGCATGTTAAACTGTGTTAGATGTTTGCCTTCATCGATGGATGTCAAAGGTTCTGTGACACTATTTCAAATAGTGTGGAAAGTTCCCCCTTTCCCCCACTCCTACACTGCCCAGTGTCCTGGTTATTGTTAATCTATCTGAACCAACATCAGTAAACCAGATTATCTGGCCATTATCCTATTACTGTTGTGTGGGACCTTCGTGTACAAAAGCTGATTTCCATGTTTCCTACATTTCAGCAATGACTACATTGCAAGTATTATATTGACTGTAATTAATTTGGAGATGTAGTAAATTTGTGAAATGTGCCATATGAATGCAAGTTCTTCCTTCAGAAATGACTTTAGAAATGATCTCTGGTCTGTACTGAGTAATGTTGGAGAACAGGGACAACATCTGTCACAGTTCCTGCTCCTATTCAATATTATTGACTTCTGTTGCAAGTGCATATTTATACGGGTTGGATTGTGCTTGGCACAAATGGGCTGCTGCATTTGCTATGTTACAAAAGTGACTGTTCTTAAAAGGCTTTTATTTTGTTCTTTGGACTGGAGCGTGACTGGCAAGGCTAGTATTTTTGCCCATTCCTAATGGCCCTTAAAGGTAGTGATGAATGAACGTTCTGAACTGCTGCAGTCTACATTGCTACTGCTGCTAATTCTGGTCATTTAAACCATGGAGGAAAATTACTGAACAAAATCACAGGAATCTACTGATGAACGTTTTATACAGAGAATAAAATATTTATTGAAACAAGTGAATGATATCACACCAGTCAGAAATGTTGGAAAGATCACAATACAAACATATGAAAATGATTCAAATTCCCACTATTCCTTTACCCAGGAAATCTTTACAGAAACACAAACCAGTGACGGGTTACCATTAGCTTGACGTAAAGGCTTCTTGCTTAGGACTGGCACAGTTGCAAATAGTTTTTTTCCAGTATATTCATGAGCATTCACTTGATGCTACTTGACATCTTGTGTATCCCTCCGAAACACCCAAAAAAAGACAAACTCAGTTTCTTCAACTGCAGAGCCAACAAATTAGTTCCCTAAACTCTACTGTCCATTAGCACCTCCACTAAACAGATCACTTTACTGAGTCCTTTAACTGATTATTCAGTTAACTACAGTCTCTCTAGCCTTATCATTTTTTTCTCAGTGAAAATTCCTGTTTTCTGTATCTCATCCACACTAAACATAGCTTCTCTCAACTGCTGTGTTTTCTGTGTCTGTTACTGGATCACTGTTGTTAGGTGACAACGCATTTCTACTTGATTTTCAGAATCATTGAACTTTTAATGCCTTTGAACCCATCTCTTTAACTTCAGGGGTTGTATGATCTCATTAAAAATGACCAGCAATCCCCAAATGACCAGAAATCTTTTAGTTTCAAGTCTGTCCAGACTCGCAGCCACCAAGGTTCATAAACGTAACCAGCTTAAAAATTTAACACACATCTGTCCAAATTCAACTTGGAATTATACATTGTTCATGAAGTTTTTGACCCAGCAAAATTTAAGGAAAAGTGATATTGTTACAATGCGGGATGGTATGTGGTTCAGAGGAAACTTGTGGGTGATAGTGACGTTCTCGTGCATCTGCTGCCCTTGTCCTTCTGGATGGTAAAGAGGTCGTGGGTTTGGATGGTAGATGGGGCCAAGCTGAACTTCTTGTGTTGATGGACCTGCGCTCACCAGGCAAGTGGAAATTATTTAATCACACTCCTGACTTGCCCCTTGTAGTTGGTGGACAGGTTTTGCAGAGTGGGGAGGTGAAATATTCTCCACAGAATTCCAGCCTCTAACCTACTTTGGTGGTCACGGGATTTGTATGTTTATCTAGTCCAGTTCGGTGTTCAGTCAATGATAAGCCCCCAGAATGTTGATATGGGAGATTCAACAATAATAATGCCATTGAATGTCATGATGTGGAGATGCCGGCGTTGGACTGGGGTGAGCACAGTAAGAAGTCTTACAACACCAGGTTAAAGTCCAACAGGTTTGTTTCAAACACGAGCTTTCGGAGCACGGCTCCTTCTTCAGGTGAAAGAAGAAGGAGCCGTGCTCCGAAAGCTCGTGTTTGAAACAAACCTGTTGGACTTTAACCTGGTGTTGTAAGACTTCTTACCATTGAATGTCATGGGGAGATAGTTGGATTCTCTCTTGTTAGAGATGGTCGTTGCTTGGCACTGTTTGGCGAGGATGTTAATTGCCACTTATCATCCCAAGTCTGAAAGTTTTCCAGGTGTTGCTGCATAGGGGCATGGACTGCTTCAGTATGTAAGAAGTTGGGAGTGGTATTGAACATTATGCACTCACCATTGAGCATCCCTACTTCTGACATAATGTTGGAAAGAAGGTTATTGTTGAAACAGTTGAAGGTGATTGAGCCCATGCTACCCTGAGGAACTCCAGCTGGGCCTGAGATGATTAGCCTCCAACAACCACAGTCGTATTCCTTTGTGCCAAATATAACTGCAGCCAATGGTGAGCTTTCCCCTGATTCCCGTTGATTTCAATTTTGCTAGGGCTCCTTGATTTCATCCTCAGTTCAACTGGTACCTTTCTGTTCAATGCAGTGCTTCTCGCCTTGTCTCTGGAATTCACCTCTAGTCCATGATTGAAGTAATGCCTTGATAAAGTCTGGAGCTTGGTAACCTCGGTAGAACCTTTTATTTGGAAATGTTTATTACTGAGTTTTCATATTTTACATCTAATAAATTATACATTATCTGAAAAAACCCATGCAAAAACCAACACTTATATTTACAAGCAAACATGTTCATAACAAACTGTTTCTGTGACTCCCCTTTAACCAGCATACACATTTTGCATTCTCCAATATGGCCAAGACACACTTTTACAGACATTTATATAAAATTTGGTCTTGCCTTAACTTGCCATTGGACCAATCCTTTGAGGCTTTGACCCTCCTGCTTGCACCTTTGTTTGCCTTCACCTCTTCGACCCCCCCCCCCCCCCCCTCCTTTACTCGTAATTTGCTGTGACCAATCTTGAAACAAGTTGGTGAATTGCATCTACATCCCATGGAAGTCTTCTTCCGATCCCCGGATGGTGAATTTTATGAGAAATTCCACCGTATCGGTGACAAGGCGAGTCAGCCAGTCTGCAGCCTTGGGTGGTGTTGCCGGTCACCAGCCAAGCAGGTTTCTCTGGTGGCTGATCAAGAAGGCTAGGGTGGGCAGCACGGTGGCACAGTGGTTAGCATTGCTGCCTACGGCGCTGAGGACCCGGGTTCGAATCCCGGCCCTGGGTCACTGTCTGTGTGGAGTTTGCACATTCTCCCCGTGTTTGCGTGGGTTTCACCCCTACAACCCAAATATGTGCAGGATTGGCCACGCTAAATTGCCCCTTAATTGGAAAAAATAATTGGGTACTCTAAATTTTTTTTTTTTTTAAAAAGAAGGCTAGGGTGTCGGGACCCCTCCCCATGATTTGATCTGACACCCCATGGGCTGATCTGATACCCCAAAGCCTGCCACCTTTGGGCAAGGCTTCACCATCTCTCCCACAACCCTGGACGTGAACGTGAAGAAAGATATCCAATACCCGGCAAGTCCAGAACACGTTAATGTGGTTGGCTGAGCCTCCTTGACAATGTTTGCATTTGTCCCCTACCTCCGGGAAGAACTTGCTCTATCAAGTGCTGGTTAGGTGCATTCCGTGCACCATCTTTTGCTGCGACCCTGTTTTGATCCAGGGTCGTCCTCCTATCTCTCTGCCTAGTTCCTCTTCCCATTTTTTCCTTATCTCGTCCAGGGGGGAGTGTGCCACCTCCAGTAGTCTCCCATCATTCAGAGATGAGGGTACCTCCTCCAGCAGTCACCCATACATGTTCCCACAATTCCCCTCTCCTAGTTCACCCGTGTTCAGCAGTCTTTATACTTGTGAGTGTCCTGGTATCTGGGAGTACATCTTTGTTTCTTTACGGAGGAACATAGAACATACAGTGCAGAAGGAGGCCATTTGGCCCATAGTGTCTGCACCGACCCACTTAAGCCCTCACTTCTATCCTCTCCCCGTAACCCAATAACCCCTCCTAACTTTTTTTTGGACTTTGAAGGAATTTAGCATGGCCAATCCACCTAACGTGCACATCTTTGGACCGTGGGAGGAAACCGGAGCACCCGGAGAAAACCCACGCAGACACTGGGAGAACGTGCAGACTCCGCACAGACAGTGACCCAAGCCGGGAATCAAATCTGGGATCTGGCGCTGCAAAGCCACAGCGCTATCCACTTGTGCTACCGTGCTGCGCTGTTTGCATTTAGAAGTTTTTGACTTGAATGTATCTCAGGTGTCCCTCTTGGTGCTGGAACCTATTCCATCAGTTTCCCAGGGTTTTTACTCTATCGTCGGGGTGCATGTCCCTAACCGAGTCCCCTCGCCCTGTCCCCACCTTTTGACGGTGGCGTTCATTATTGCAAGAGTGAAACTATAGTGGTTGCAGGTGGACATTTCGGCTAGGCCGAAGTGTTGCTTCACTTGGCACCATGTTTGAAGCTTGGCTACCACTACTGGGCTCTCCATATATTTGGGCGGGGGTGAATGTCAGTGTGGTTGTGACTAGAGCGTGGAGGAATATCCCTGTGCAGGATCTCTCCTCCATCCTCACCTACTCTGCTCCTGGTTCCTTGACTCATTCCCGTACTCTTTCTGCAGTGGCTGTCCAGTGGTAGAACTGTAGGTTGTGAAGGGCCAGGCCTCTCGCATTTCTCCTCCTTTGCAGGACCTTCTTTTGGATCCCCTGACACATGCATGCGCCAAGATTAGTTTGTTGATTGTATTGCAAAGGGCCTTGGGAATGTAGTTATGGAGAGGTCTGAACAGAAATAGGAACCTGGGCAGCATGTTCATTTTGATCTCTGTATTCCCCCCCCCCCCCGTGTGTTTCATAAGCTTGTAGCCTGAGAAGGCACCGAACTCCTTTGGGGCGTTTCATTATCCCTTCCATGCTGGTACGGGGGTTCGAGAGATACAGTAGGTCATCCGCATAGAGTGAGACTCTGTGCTCTCTGTCTCTCCTTTGGATACCTCTCCACCTCTTCGTCACTCTTGAGGGTGGTCGCCAGTGGCTCGATTGCTGGAGCAAATAATAGTGGGGACAGTGGACATCACTGCCTCGTGCCTCTGTGTAACTGGAAGAGCTGGTGGTGTTTATCCTTAAGCTTGGTGTGGGAGCATTGTACTGTGGTTTCACCCAGGAGGTGCACTCTGGCCCAAACCCAAAGCGTTCCAGTACATCTACGAGGTACGTCCATTCAATTCTATCGAAGGCCTTTTCTGCGTACAGGGAGGGTATCACCTGGTGTTCCCTCCCCGGATAGGGTCATTATCACGTTCAGCAGATGTCTGATGTTAGCTGCCTGCGCTTGACAAAGCCTGTCTGGTCCTCTGCGACCACCTCTGGCACACAGCTCTCCACCTTCTTTGCGTCTGTGTTAAGAGTGAGATGAGCCTGTGGTTCCCGCACTCAGTTGGGTATCAGCGATATTAAGACTTGGGCTAGTGTTGGTGGCAGGATGTCCCTTACTGGCGAGTCTGCAAATATCTCTCGCAGGTGCGGGGCCAGTGCTGACATGTTGTTTGGAGATGTCCACTGGGAATCCATCTGGTCCTGATGCCTTCCACGCCTGCATAGAGTTGATACTCTCAATGACTTACCCCAGTTCTAGTAGTGCTTCCAGGCCCCATCTCTTGTCTTCTGCCATGACCGACATGTCCAGTCCACCGAGAAACTGCTTCATGAGGATCGAAGTTGTACAGCCCTTGGTAGATGGTTGCAAAGGCTTTGTTATTTTCTGGCACAGTGACTAGCATGCCACTTCTGTCTTTGACCCGAGCTATCTCTTTTGTGGATGCCTGCTGTCTCAACTGGTGAGCTAGCAGGCGGCAGGCTTTGTCTCCATTCTCAGAAAAGGTCCCCCGTGTCACCGGAGGATGGCAGTTTGAAGTCAATTTGCAAATTTTTCCTCTCCTCCAGCAGTGGGGCCGTGGAGTATCGCCAGTACCTCCAGTATGGAGTGGATCCGCTGTTGCCTGTCCGCCCTCTCCTCCTTGTCTTTGTGCGCCTTGAATGCCAGAATCATAGAATTTAGAATTCACAGTGCAGAAGGAGGCCATTTGGCCAATCAAGTCTGCACCGGCACTTGGAAAGAGCACCCTAAGCCCACAACTTAACCCTATCCCCATAACCCAGTAATCCCACCTAACCTTTTTGGACAAGGGCAATCTAGCATGGCCAATCCACCTAACCTACACATCTTTGGACTGTGGGAGGAAACCGGAGCACCCTTGGAAACCCACGCAGACATGGTGGGAAAATGCAGACTCTGCACCATCAGAGACCCAAGCCTGGAATTGAACCTGGAGCTGTGAAGCAACTGTGCTAACCACTGTGCTGCCGTGCCGTCCAAATATGGAGGGTGAGACCTCTGCATTCTGGTTGTTAGTTACATTCCTGTCGATGGCCTGTGATACTCGATGCAAAAGCCTTTTCGGCAAGGAAGGCTGGGACATTTGAGCCCGGCTCATCTCCAGCCTCTCATCCACGTAATGTGCAGCGGAGTATTCTGCTCCCACTATCCCAGGAATCACCGATTTTCCCCACTGCAAAGAAGCTGATCCTCGAGCACAACTTGTGGACCTGGGAGAGAAAGAAAAATTCTTTCTCCTCTGGGTGCATGAACCTCCCATGGGTCCATTGCCCAGCGCATGCTCTCTCTCCTCTCGCTCTCACTCTCTTCTCTCTCCTCTCTCTTCCACACCCCCACTTCCCAACTCCCAATTGGGAGCATACACATTCACAGGACCATTTGGTTTTCCTTTCAGAGCACCAACAACAATACTGTCCTCGAGGTCTGCAAATGTCTCTTTTCAAACCCCCCCCCCCCAGTCCTAGCTCTCGTCCCAGAACATGATTGGTGCGCCTGATCTACCCAGTTCTTCCTTACGTGTAGTCGGTCCTTCTCCCTCAAGTGTGTCTCCTGGAGATGACATCAGCCCTCGGATTTTTCAGATGGCCGAAGAGTCTGGATCTTTTCACCGGGCCATTAAGACCCCTGACGTTTCGGGTGACTATCATGATTTGGGGGGGGGGGGGGTGGAGGTTTCTGTTTTCTTCACCCGCCCTTGCAGGATCAACCATATTTGCCTTTTGGATGGGCCCCTGCACTCTACTCCGGAATTTCCCTTTGCCCAGGGCCACATATATCCTGTGGGGTTTGTGCCCTCTGGTAGGCCCATGATACGGAGATACTGGCAGCATGACCGGTTCTCCTGACTCTTGCCCTTCCCCTTTAGTGCCACCAACCTTGTCTGTATCCAGGGAGTCGATTAGGTCACTCTGGTTGGTCGCGCTTTCTCTAGGTCCCTGATTTTTGCCAACTGTACTTCCATGCAGCACTGTTTTCCCCAACACCATCTTGAAGGGACAGGGTATCTGCGACCGCACCCTTCACTGTTGCTCTAATTTCCAGCTGATGGCATCTCTTTGTTTCTGGTGCTCCTGAGTCAGGAAGTCCATCCACGCGCTAATCGGTGGATAGTCCAGCATGGGTCGCAGTGGCCCAGATCACTTGAATGTGGCTGGTTCTAACTCTCTTCTCATGCTCGCCACTGTTCTGTTCTTCCTTTCCAGACTTTGGCTGACTCTGTCAGCCCTTTGGATCCTGAAGTTCTTGCCGCTCATTTTTCGGTGGTCGCAGTTATTTCTCTGCGGTTGCAGCAGCCTTGTGGGGTTCAACAGGTTTGGTGGGCTATTTTTGCGTTGGAAATGCTGTTAATCCACATTCCCGGTGGAAAGCCACCTTCCCTGAGTCCGCTTAGCACATCCCCCTCACCGGAAGTCCAGCCCTGCTGTTTCTAAGTCACAAATGGTTATCTAATGGTCGGTCTCTCTCTCTCTCTCTTCTCTTCTCTTCTCTCTCTCTCTCTCTCTCTCTTTCCCCCCCCCCAAACTCCCCATCTCTCGCCCTCTATCTTCTCTCTCTTCCCCCGGTCCCTCTTCTCCTTCCCATCTCGGTTTGAGGAGGGATGGATGGCAACACTACAGCAATGTAATGTTTGGGGCTTGACTGTTCTTTGACTCTGGGTTTTCTGCGAATCCTTTCTCAGTTGTGGTGAGCGAGCTGACATTCCCAGAAACCTCCTCAGTCACTTCTCACTGCTGCCCTCTGTATGCCCTTGATAGAACCTAAACAAAGCATCAGTTAGGTTGTTGCTTAGTAAATGCCATTTTATAGCACCACCAACAACATCGTTGCTCACTTTATTGGTGATGTGGAGATGCCGGCGTTGGACTGGGGTGAGCACAGTAAGAAGTCTTACAACACCAGGTTAAAGTCCAACAGGTTTGTTTCAAACACGAGCTTTCGGAGCACGGCTCCTTCTTCAGGTGAAGAAGGAGCCGTGCTCCGAAAGCTCGTGTTTGAAACAAACCTGTTGGACTTTAACCTGGTGTTGTAACACTTTATTGGTGATTGAGATTTGTCCTGTATTTTGTGGATAGGACATACTGGGCAATTATTTTGGGAATCTGGGAATCATATGTCTATGATGGATCCAGATGTCTGTGTCTATCTTTGGCTCAGTAATCCCAGTCAAATTGTCACAACTTCATCTCTCTGTATGCAATGGATGTGAAAAATAACACCATTTGTCTTGAGAATATCGATTCTTTTAAAATTAGGTTTGAACACCTATATCCTATAGCAATTTATCATTTCCATTTCCTTAACCATCATGTGTACCTCTGGTTGCCTTTGGAATGATCTAAACTCCGATTTCTTCAGTCTTTCCTTGAGCTTAAACCCTCAAAGTAGAATCGGCCTTGTGGCTTTTCTGTGTATTGCTTCCAATGTTTGTCTCTTGTTTCCTGTTGACTTGAACTGAACATGTATTTTCAATTATGGGTTTGGATTTTAGCTTGCATTGGTCGTTTGTGTATTGTAGCTTTGAATACTAATTTCATTTTTAAGGCCCTACAGTTAACCGTGTTGCTGTTGTACTTTTTATTTCCATTTGTATATTAACATTGAACAAAAACTTGAAGATTTAGCAGATGAAAATATGAGATTTTACTTTTCCTCCTTTGAATAAAGGAGAATTTCTGGTTACAAGCTTCTCTTCCCTCCATTTCAACCCTTCATGGGCTTTCTTGCCTGATTGAAAACGGGAGTTGTTTTTGTGTTTCTTAAATTTTCCTCTCACTACAGAGTCTCCTCCGTTGCCTATACTAATTACAACCGAGTGGTGGGAGTAGAATGAAGCCCCTGCGTACTTTGGAGTTCATGACCAAGATTGGGGACGGCAGGAGGCAGCTTGGGTGCTTTCTAGTTTCTCCAAATATTTGAATTTAGATTGAGGTTGGACCTGTTTAGATAGCTTGCCTATGTGGTTGTGTAACGTTTCATTCACTCATTTAATGGACCAGGTAAAAGATGTGGGTATAATATATACATTGAATATTGAACTAATAAATAAATGCTTATCCTGTTGATTCATTTTTATCATACAAGACTTGAAATTTGTATAAAGACTGTAGGTTTTACAGTTTTCTACAGTGCATTGTTTTTAATGTATTTGTTATACTAATTGAGATTTTTTTTCTCTCTTCTCTTTCCTCCCCCACCACCACCATCACCAAAATGTAGTACGCTTCAGCTGGCTGTATCTTGTCGTTGCACCACACGGAAAAGCCAGAACATGAAGAGGTGTGTGAATTTCGCCCATACATGTGCCCTTGCCCAGGAGCATCCTGCAAGTGGCAAGGATCATTGGAGGCAGTTATGCCTCATCTCATGCATACGCACAAAAGCATTACAACTCTGCAAGGGGAGGACATAGTATTTCTGGCAACTGACATCAACCTTCCTGGTGCTGTGGATTGGGTTATGATGCAGTCCTGCTTTGGTCACCACTTCATGCTGGTGCTTGAGAAACAAGAGAAGTACGAAGGCCACCAGCAATTCTTTGCTATTGTTCTTCTAATAGGCACACGTAAGCAAGCCGAAAACTTTGCCTACAGATTAGAACTGAATGGAAACCGCAGACGCCTCACATGGGAGGCCACTCCAAGGTCAATCCATGATGGGGTTGCAGCAGCAATCATGAATAGCGATTGCTTAGTTTTTGACACCTCCATAGCTCATCTTTTTGCAGATCATGGGAACCTGGGTATTAATGTTACGATCTCAATGTGCTGAATTGCATTATTATAATACAGCAGTGTACATGTAACAATGGAATGTTTTTTCATTGAGGATACAGTAGGCAGAAGAATGCAGTTCTATATACTTTTCAGCACCTTGCCTGTGTAATTGGTGCTCGCCCATTTGACTGCTCCATGCGTGCATGTGTTGGAATGTAATGAAGGCATGCTCAGCACGTGGTTCCAAGCCTGACTAAAAGAAGATGGAAACAAAAACACCAAATCAAACACAAGTTGCTGCAGCTGTTTTATTAATGAAAAGTGATTCAACCCTGTTTTTTTTTAAAAGAGCTACCTTTTCCTGCTTTG
This sequence comes from Scyliorhinus canicula, assembly GCF_902713615.1. Lineage (NCBI taxonomy): Eukaryota > Metazoa > Chordata > Chondrichthyes > Carcharhiniformes > Scyliorhinidae > Scyliorhinus > Scyliorhinus canicula. The sequence goes on along the minus strand of NC_052162.1, from coordinate 60,152,486 downwards.
TGAAATGCAAGTTCAAATTATTTGAGGCAAATTATTCAAGATGTATTTATATACGGGTCCAGTGTATAGAACTACATTATGCGCCACATCAGTACTTAAAAATGCAAAGCCAGTAGATGCTTGTGCCTATTTTAAATATGCTTCAGGATAACAGTATCTGAATATTATTTACAAAGATCAGTAATGGTGAAGAGCCATGGCATGGGATATTCTATATTGCCAGATGCCATGACAGATGGGTTTTGTTGCAATTTTCTTTTGGCTAAGGCAGGAACAAAGTTGCAAAGAGTAACAATAAGGGTTCCCTTATACTTCAAGCAGTCACGGATAAATCTAGCATCAACATCGTCCACTGTAGTTTTTTAAATTTATAATTCCTATTATATCTGTATGCAGTTACTTGTATCGGATGAAGTTCTATTCAAATTATTTGTTATTAAATTGCCTAATCAAATGTGTAAATGTTGACTGCAGGCTCAAATTTTGAGTAATCTGTTCATTGTTTGTATACTGAACGAGAGATGTTGCTATGCTCCGTGAAGTGTACGTGAGTACATTGGCTAGTTTTGTGGCTGAACTGCACAGCCAGGTTCACTGATTCAATTGTAACTTTTAATTTAAAAAAGGTTGAAATGCTAGAATAATTATGTAGCGCCAGCCAGTATTTATTAATGAATTACAACTGTTAGCTGTAAGGAGCTTGCTGACTTCTAAATGATATCGAGCAAAGCAATGTTTAAATGAATTTTTTAAGTTAGATTTGAATTTAACCAACATGCTAGCAGAACACTAAAGAACCAAGGATATGATAAAACTCTCAAACGTGTGATTTATCTACTTTAGTCAATTATGCCAAGTAGATGGCCATTTTCAATTATTTTTGTAATGTAAAAAAGGGATGGGGCAGTGGTAACGGTAATTATCTTTATGTTCTCTCTCCCTCTACCCCACCTCTCCAAAGGAGATGAAAATAACTTTTCATAATATGCTGCATCCAATGGGGTGATATATCATCTTGAGATTTTCGAACTGGAACACACATGACCTCAGCTTGTTTTATTAGCTCTCTATCTTCCTTGCTCTCTTCCTCTGTCTCCCTTTCTACCATACATAGTAGAAAGTGTGCTTTTGTAACTCTTACAGATTAATAAAAGGCTTATGTCCAACCTCTTTGAAAATTGCACCCATAGCGATTCGGTGACAGTGGACTCGGTTGCTTTGGTTGCATACATACCTGTTGTTATCCACAGACCATCGCAGATTTCATTAAAATCTTGATTCAGATTTAAGTGCGGATTCATCTTTATGCATTTCAAGGTATAGGGTTGCCTAACCTTCTTGAGCAGCATTTAGATTTTTTTTAAAATAGCAGTTTCCTTGCTGATATGACCAAGTGGATCTGATGATGACCCTAACATCTCCCTTCCAAGGAATTTAGATTAGTCTAGTGTTTGTCTACATCTGGAGAACATTTCTGTAGCACTATCGACCATGATTAGTTTGGAACAGTTGAGCCTTTTTCCTAATTCTTTGGATTTATTCCAGGTCAGAACTCAAACATGGCAAGCCCCTCACATAGAGCATATATACACAAAGGAAAATATTATAAAAATGTGAATTATAGGGCATTTTGATCCCAATAGATCTTGTATTATAATGTATCATTGAAATAAACCACTGAGGCTTGCCATTGCTTGCACTGTGCTAATTTGGAATATTGAAAATACTCCTGTTGGAAACTTAGCAGCATACCTACCTTGTGTGGAAACTAAGCATGGTTGATCTTCAACCTCCACTTTCCTGCCTGATAGTTGTATCCTTTGACTCCCTTAGAGTTTAATTGCTTAATCCAACTCCAGATGAGCGTACAGCATTTTGACAAAGTGTCAAAACATCCGGGTAATGTTTGCATAAATTCCTCACATCTGATGGGGACAAACCTTCAGAATCTTATTAATAACGATGACGCTGCTTCCGTAGGTACAGTTGCGATACAGGTCAGTGCAGCTGCCAGGTATTGACAGACTCGAAGAAGATCCAAAAACGTGATTTATGGTTAGGAAGTTATAAATCCATGGACTCTTAAAAGTACTCCTACAGCAGGATCTGTTTATTACAACCATTCCTTCTACAGGGTTGGGGATTCACTTTTGGGGAAGACCTACGCATGTCGTTTTGCCAACAATCCACAAACAAACTAGCAAAATTCAGAGCAGTGTAGCCTTTTCAGCAGTTGTGGCTGATGTAATATCAGTCTCCTCTTTGAATAATGCTTTAACAATTTATCAGATTAAGATGAGAGTTTGCAAAGAGAAAGATTATGTGCATAAGTGAAGACTGAGGATAATGTGGTGGTGAAGAAGGTGTAATCACAGAACATTCTGCCGTACTTGTTGCCTGGGCTTGTTTAAGGCAGTTGTTACTCTAAGATATCTAGCGCCAACTAGCAATAATTCATATAGTTCAAGTTCTATTTCTTAAATATCATAGAAAAACTGTATTCTTTCAGAGATATTCGGCGCCATACTTGGTTTATTCCTTATCCTAAAATAAAAAATTTTGCGGATGCTTGAAATCTGAAATAAAAATAGCAAATGCTGTAAAAACTCAGATCAGGCAGTATCTGTGGAGAGAAACAAAGAGTCATGCTGCTAGACCTGCGGAGTACCCAGCATTTTCACTGCTAAGATTAATGTGAGAGACTTTTAAAAATTACGCTGTCTGAATTTGTTTTGTCTGAAAATACACTTTTTCAACTTCCCTTGGCACTGCATAATGTGAATTTCTCTCTTTTTTTACTTGCAGGGTATGTTTCTCTGTATGCAGTTTTGCAAAACAGCAACCTGTACAGACATGGTTAGACTTTTTAATGGATATTTTTCAGAGGTTTCAATAAATTGCTTTTAATGCATTTTAGAAAACAACTTGTGAATTTTGACAGTTTTAGGGCTATTTCAATTTTTTTTTTAAATTTAGAGTACCCAATTAATTTTTTCCAATTAAAGGGCAATTTAGCGTGTTCAATCCACCTACCTTGCACATCTTTTGTGTTGTGGGGGCGAAACCCACGCAAACACGTAGAGAATGTGCAAACTCCACACGGGCAGTGACCCAGAGCCGGGATCGAACCTGGGACCTCAGCGCCGTGAGACTGCAGTGCTAACCCACTGTGCTGCCCCAGGACTATTTCAAATTTAATTAAAATGTTAATGCAGTTTCTTTCCTGACCTGTAGATTGCTTTCCACTGTGATCAAAGGGATCCTAATTCCTTCATCTCTCCATCTGTCATATTTCCAAAAAACACATTATGCCTTACTCTAATGATATGTCATCTTTAGTGGTAACCTAACCAAGAAGACGATCTTCTAAGAACAATAAGAGAAGGGCAAGTGTGTTCTGGCTGAAAAGTCTTCTTTCAGACAGAACTCTCTCTGATTAACCCCCCTGCCTCCACCACCGCCAACTCTCCCCTCACCACACCCCCCCAAAAAAAACAAAATACCCCCAACACCAGTTATATGGTTTAACTTGACTCTATACTTGAAATACACCTTCATTTAAAGAATGGTGTCCTTTAAAGTTAAGTAAATCTACCCTTCCAGGCACTGATCAAGCAGAATCCAGCTAAGATATGAGTGGATCTATTATACCTTTTTATTAAACTTCCTCAATAAAGAAGTTTTTATAGTAAATGCAGTCTATTTCTAGATCCATGAGAACAGTTGGTAGATCAATGCTGAATTTTGATGTACTAACATTTGGAGACAGTTCAGCCATTTAAAGCTAAAGTTGAACTTCAGCAGAGTAAAAACATAAAGAGTGAGTGCATATTACAGTCATGTTTTATACTCTGTTGCAGAAGTACATTGAGTAAATTTAATCAAATAAAAACCCAACAGGGTAACTTGCTTTGAATTTTGTCAACATGGTAGTTTATACTGTATGAGTTTTTAAAATTACTTTTGGTAATTATGCTAATGTGCATTTTTGAATTCAAATTTGGATACTGTGGATTTCCTGTTGAGCAGGTGTTAACATTTGTATTGTACAAAAAAATTCTGTTTTGTTTTATATATTTGTGTTTCTGTGCTGTTTTCTTTAATGTACATTTTATTGTACTGAAAGAACAAATAGCTCTCTGTTTAAAAAGTTGTTTAATTCTTATCATGAATGGCTGTTAAAACACAGTAAAACTTTAGTTTTGAAGTGACCACTCTTTTTAATCAGGAAAACTGTTCTGTACTAGTACAAAATAACCTATTTCTTTATTTGCTCTGTATCCAAATTGCAATAAATTAATTAAAACAATTTACAATGATAATACACATGGTGTTTTATTTATCTATAGCTTACCAATAAGTAGTTTTTTTTTAAATCTTGGTTTCTTACTGAAGATATTTACTTGTCCTATATGTATTCAAAGTTATGTAGTTGGTGTGGGAGAGCTCACTGATAGCTTAGCACACTTTCCCATATAGTAGCTGAGTCATATAAACCAAAATGATTTCAACTTTAATCCTTTAATTTTTTTTTAACTCTGGGAGGAGAGCTACGTTTTGCCTTGATGCATCTGAAAACAGCAATAATTTGTCTACTCCTGATTACTGTCCAGAGGCCCCTCCAGCAAGCTGGGTTGCTGACACGACAGAATATAAGGCATGCTCTGATGGTAAAATAACTTGCTATTTGAAATCAAGTGTCTTAGATATATTTCAAAAACATTTTATATATTTGGTCAGCTGCCTAAATTACTGTGGTTATGCTGGAGCAAGTGTTTCCACAGCAAGGAACCCAAAAACCAAGGCTAACAGAATTGCTCTTAAAAGAAAAAATAAGCACAGCAGGATCTGGAAAACTTCAAAAAGGCTGCAAACGCTCAAGTTGTGCAGCATCTGTATCTGGGTAATTGGTTGACCTGATGGAATTTGCCTGAAGTATATTTTTTCTGTTTGTAGATGCTACCCATGGTTGTCAAAAGTCTTAGATTGTCAGTGATTCTTCCAGAAAGGAAGTTTGGTCTTGCATGGCTACTAGCAACCTGGAAGAAACATTAGAATATTGTGCCTGTAAAAAAGCTACCGGTGTTGAAATTTTAATCCCATCCCAGTTGCCTGATCCTTAATACCTGGATCTGCTACTCTGCTGCTCAAAGCTCTGCTTGCCTCCAACCATTCATTGCTTCCAAAGTTTATTAAATAACCTGGAATTTCCTGGAGACAGTGCTCCCTCTGCTGCCGTAACTTCCAGGAAGAATGTTGGCAGGACAGGTACAGTTGCCCATTAGAAAATTCCTATTGTGTTTAAGCTCTGAAGTATGCAAAATTACTATGTAACATCCATGGGCTCATTAATCTCTATGTAAGCTTTGTCATTCATGGCTTGTGTGCTACTCATTTGTCATGAAATCTATTTCAAATATCACCATGTTTTTAACATTTGCCATAATGCTTCATTCATTTTCTGGAGCTTAAATCTGGAGGATCTGACCTCTCGGGAATTGTTTATATCACGCCAACCACTATATTTTCCTACAGAAATACTTCTCTCCATTCCCAACTATGAATATCCCTAGTGTGAACACTTTAAAAAAGCTTTTTCCTTGCAATGGAAATGCACCCTATCCAGACTGCTTGGTGTGACAAAATTTACGCTATCAAAAAGAATTGTTTGAAAGGAAAAAAAAACTTGCATAGGGTGCTTTTCTCCATCTCCAGTATATCCCATGCTTGCCAGCCAGTGACGCAAGTACTTTGTAATTGTAGCCACTATAGTAATGTAGGAAATCTGACACCTAATTTGTGCACAGTAAGCTCTCACAAACAATAATACAATAATGACTAGATAAATACTTCAGATGCCAGGGCATCTGAAATAAAAACAGAAACTTCTGGAAATACTTAGCCAGTTTGGCAACAATCTGAGGAGGTAGAAGTAGAATTGGTATTTCAGGTCGGTCTCTCCATAATTGCTGTCAGACATGCTGACTTTCCAGCATTCTATGTTTTAAATGTTGATTCAGGAATGAATACAGTAAATAAAGGATAATACTTTTATTCCTGCACCTTGTTGCAGCATCAGTGATTTTCAGGATCCTGACCATGCTCGGGTATTTGTTTCTTTCCTCTTCCAAACTCTTGGTTACCAAGTTTTTGGTCTCTTTCGTTCCTTGTTCCCAAATCTAAATGCCGTGTGATCAAATGGCACATGATCAAATTTCCAGGAAATTTTCGGTTTCTGACTGTTTCTAAACATTTTCTGTTTTTAAATCTTGAAAGGTTTTTAAAGCTGGACGTTAGAGCAGGCTGACTTTTAGAATGGTGTGCTACCAAATAGAGGTACAGTATTTGTTTTGTGTTGTACTTTGCACTTTCATCATAATCAGGGATAGAACATAGAACAGTACAGGCACTTCGGCCCATGATGTTGTGCCGACCACTTATTCTAATCTAAGATCAACCTAACCTACACTCCTTCAATTTACTGATGTCCATGTGCCTGTCCAAGATTCGCTTAAATGTCCCTATTGACTCCATCATCTCTGTTGGCAGTGCATTCCATGCACCCACCACTCTGTGTAAAGAACCAACCTCTGTCATCTCCCCTATACCTTCCTCCACCTTAAAATTATGTCCCCTAGTGATAGCCATTTCAGCCCTGGGGAAAAGTCTCTGACTATCCACGCCTCTCATCACCTTGTACACGTCTATCAAGTCACCTCTCTTCCTTCTTCGCTCCAGTGAGAAAAGCCATAGCTCCCTCAAGATTTCTTCATCAGACATGCCCTCCAGTCCAGGCAGCATCCTGGTAAATCTGCTCTGCACCCTTTCCAAAGCATCCACATCCTTCCTATAATGAGGTGACCAGAACTGGACATACTGGCTGGGATTCTCCGAGCCTGCGCCGGCTAGGAGAATCTGAGATTGCGCCGAGATGGCCCGCGACGCCAGGACGCGATTCTCTGCTGATGCGGTGCATCGGCCGACTGAGCTCCCGCCGGCATGGTTCTAACATGGTTTCACCCGGCGGGAGCTCGGACCTGTGGCTGCAGTGGCTGTCCTGGTTTTGGGGGGGGTAGGGGGTGATCAGACACCCGGGGGGGGCCTCCACAATGGCCAGGCCCGCGATCGGCTGCCACTGATCGGCGGGCGCACATGATCTGGGGGGGGGGGGCGGCCTTGCCTTGCGCGTTGCCTGCTGTGTGGTTCTGCCATGTTGCTCAGTGGCACGCGCATGCACGGACCCACGGCAAGCAGTGCAGAACTCTCCAGCGCCGTGGGCAACAGAATTGCTGGCAAGTGGCCCATTGACTCCTGAGTGAAAAACTCCTGTGTTTACGCCGGTGTCAACACTTAGCCGCGTTTTCAGAGAATCCCAGCCAATATTCCAAGTGTGTTCTAACCAGGGTTTTATAAAGCTGCAGCAAAACCTCGCGGCTCTTAAACGCCATCTCCCTGTTAATGAAAGCCAACACTCCATAAGTCTTTTTTTTTTAAATGTTTTTTATTGTGTTTTCATATTTTCTTTTTTTTTAAATAATTTTTATTGAGAAATTTTGATTTTATACAACATTGACGCACCTTAGTAAAATACCGAAAATAACAATAATATTAACAATCATATACATTCGCCCCATCCCCATGAACAACCCAGCATTTTAACATCAACGCAAATTAACACACTATAAAGTTACAGAATAAACACTACAATAATGCACCCCCCCCCCAGGGTTGCTGCTGCTATTGACCCAGTTACCTATCTCTGAGCCAGGAAGTCCAGAAAAGGCTGCCATTGTTTATAGAACCCTTGTATTGATCCTCTCAGGGCAAATTTGACCTTTTCCAATTTTATAAATCCCGCCATGTCACTGATCCAGGTCTCCACACTTGGGGGCCTTGCATCCTTCCATTGTAACAGAATCCTTCGACGGGCTACTAGGGACGCAAAGGCCAGGACACCGGCCTCTTTCGCCTCCTGCACTCCCGGCTCTACCTCAACTCCAAAAATCGCGAGTCCCCACCCTGGTTTGACCCTGGATCCAACCACCCTCGACACCGTCCCCGCCACCCCCTTCCAGAATTCTTCCAGTGCTGGGCATGCCCAGAACATATGGGCGTGGTTCGCAGGACTCCCCGAACATCTGGTGCACCTGTCCGCACCCCCGAAGAACCTACTCATCCTAGTCCCGGACATATGGGCCCGGTGCAGCACCTTAAATTGGATGAGACTAAGCCTCGCACATGAGGAGGAAGAGTTGACTCTCTCCAAGGCATCCGCCCAAGTCCCGTCCTCTGTCTGCTCCCCGAGTTCCTCCTCCCATTTAGCCTTCAGCTCCTCCACTGACGACTCCTCCACCTCCTGCATTACCTTATAGATGTCAGACACCTTCCCCTCTCCTACCCACACCCCCGAAAGCACTCTGTCCATCGTCCCCTGCGAGGGCAGCAAAGGGAATCCCTCTACCTGTCGCCTAGCAAACGCCTTTACCTGCAGGTATCTGAACATGTTCCCCTGGGGAAGGCCAAATTTATCTTCCAGTTCCCCCAGGCCCGCAAACCTCCCGCCAATAAACAGGTCCCTCAATTTGCTGATGCCCGCCCTTTGCCACCCCCTGAATCCCCCATCCGTGTTCCCCGGGATGAACCGATGGTTGCCACCCAGTGGAGCCTCCATCGAGCCCCCTGTTTCCCCCCGATGCCGTCTCCATTGTTCCCAGATTCTTAGGGTCGCTGCCCCCACCGGGCTCGTGGTAAACCTTTTAGGGGAGAGCGGCAACGGTGCCGTTACCATGGCACCCAGGCTCGTACCTCTACATGACGCCATCTCCATTCTTTTCCACGCCGCCCCTCCCCCCTCCATCACCCATTTACGCACCATTGACACATTGGCTGCCCAATAGTACCCCAGAAGGTTGGGCAGTGCCAGCCCACCTCCATCCCTTCCTCGCTCCAGGAACACCCTCCTCACTCTCGGAGTCCCATGTGCCCACACAAAACTCAGAATACTGCTAGTCACTCTCCTAAAGAAGGCCCTGGGGATAAATATGGGCAGGCACTGAAAAAGGAACAAGAACCTCGGAAGCACTGTCATTTTGACGGACTGCACCCTCCCCGCCAACGACAATGGCAGCATGTCCCACCTCCTGAACAACTCCTCCATCTGATCTACCAGCCTGGTAAAGTTATGCTTGTGGAGAGTCCCCCAGTCCCTGGCCACTTGCACCCCCAGGTACCTAAAGCTCTCCCCTGCCCGCCTAAGCGGGAGCCTACCAATTCCTTCCTCCTGGTCTCCAGGGTGCACCACAAACACCTCGCTCTTGCCTAAGTTTAATTTATAACCTGAGAAGGTCCCAAACTCGGCTAGTAACTCCATCACTCCCGACATCCCTCCCACCGGGTCCGCCACATACAGTAACAGGTCGTCGGCATACAACGACACCCTATGTTCCTCTCCACCTCGCACCAAGCCTCTCCACCTCTCTGAATCTCTCAATGCCATCGCCAGCGGCTCGATTGCCAGTGCAAACAACAAGGGGGACAGGGGGCAACCCTGCCTGGTTCCTCGGTAAAGCCGGAAGTACTCCGACCTCCTCCTATTCGTGGCCACGCACGCCATCGGGGCCTCATATAGCAGCCTCACCCATCTAATAAACCCTTCACCAAATCCAAACCTCCCCAACACCTCCCATAGGTACCCCCACTCCACTCTATCGAAGGCCTTTTCCGCATCCAGTGCCAACACTATCTCTGCCTCCCCCTCAATCGCCGGCATCATAATGACATTCAGCAATCTCCGCACATTCGTGTTCAGCTGCCTTCCCTTCACAAAACCTGTCTGGTCCTCGTGCACAACGCCTGGCACACAGTCCTCTATCCTGGTGGCCAGGATTTTTGCCAGCACCTTAGCGTCCACGTTGAGGAGAGATATGGGCCTGTATGAACCACACTGCTGGGGGTCCTTGTCCTTCTTTAAAATTAACGAGATCAGCGCCCGTGACATCGTCGGGGGCAAAGTCCCCCCCCTCCCACGCTTCATTGAGTGTTCGCACCAGCAAGGGGCCCACTAGATCCACAAACTTTTTATAAAATTCCAGCGGGAACCCATCCGGCCCCGGTGCCTTTCCTGACTGCATCTGCCCGATCCCCTTAACTAGCTCCTCCAGCTCAATCGGCGCACCCAACCCCTCCACCTTCTCCTCCTGCACCTTCGGGAAAGAAAGCCCGTCCAGGAACCTCTCCATTCCCCTCCTCTCCCCCGTTGGCTCCAACCGGTACAGTTCCCCGTAAAAATCCTTGAAGACCTCATTCACCTCTACCCCCTTCCGCACCACATTCCCACTCTTATCTCTCGCTCCAGCAATCTCCTTAGCCGCATCCCGCTTACGCAGCTGATGAGCCAACATCCTACTCGCCTTTTCACCATGTTCGTACACTGCCCCTTGTGCCTTCCTCCACTGTGCCTCCGCCTTTCTAGTGGTCAGCAAATCAAATTTAGCCTGCAGGCTGCGCCTCTCCCCCAACAGTCCCTCCTCTGGTGCCTCTGCATACCTCCTGTCCACCTCCAGCATCTTTCCCACCAGTCTATCCCTCTCGCTCCTCTCGCTCCTCTCCCTGTGTGCCCGGATGGATATCAGCTCCCCACGAATTACTGCCTTCAGGGCTTCCCAGACCATCCCCACCTGAACCTCCCCCGTATCATTCACCTCAAGGTACCCCTCAATACTTGCCCGGACCCTCCTACACACCACCTCCTCCGCCAACAACCCCACATCCAACCGCCACAACGGACGTTGGTCTCGCACCTCTCCCATCGCCAACTCTATCCAATGCGGAGCGTGGTCGGAGATTGCAATGGCCGAATACTCGGCCTCCTCCACTCTCGGAATCAGTCCCCTACTCACCACGAAGAAATCTATCCGAGAGTAGACCCTATGTACGTGGGAGAAGAAAGAGTACTCCCGTGCCCTCGGCCTCACAAACCTCCATGGATCCACCCCTCCCATCTGGTCCATAAACCCTCTCAGTACCTTGGCCGCCGCCGGCCTCCTACCCGTCCTAGAGCTGGACCGATCCAGTGAAGGATCCAACACCGTATTAAAGTCCCCCCCTATGATCAGACCTCCCGCCTCCAGATCCGGGATCCGTCCCAACATACGCCTCATAAAGCCCGCATCGTCCCAATTTGGGGCATACACACTAGCCAGTACCACCTTCTCTCCTTGTAGCCTGCACCTAACCATCACATACCTACCCCCCTTATCCGCCACCACCTCCGATGCCTCAAACGACACATTTTTCCCCACCAGAATCGCCACTCCCCGGTTCCTCACATCCAACCCCGAGTGGAAAACCTGCCCCACCCATCCCTTCCTCAGGCGGACCTGGTCCGCCACCCTCAGGTGGGTCTCCTGAAGCATTGCCACTTCCGCCTTTAGCCCCTTCAGGTGAGCCAGTACCCTCGACCGCTTCACCGGCCCATTCAACCCTCTCACATTCCAGGTGACCAACCGAATCAGAGGGCGTCCCGCCCCCCTCCCCCGTCGACTAGCCATAACCCGTCGACTGCCCGCCCCAGGCCAGCACCCCCTGCTCGACCCCGTCCCCATAGCGACAACCCCTCACCTCTGTCCCCCCAGCCCCCACCAGCTCCTTCTTGACCCTACCAGCAGCAACCCGGTATTCCCCTTTCCCCCCCTCCCTTCCCCCCCAGGCTAGGAACCCTCCCAGCCGCGAACCGTCCTCCATTGTACTTCCGTGGGTCAGCTAACTTCTGCTGACCCCGGAAACTCCCGCCAATAGCCCGACCCCTCCCGAAGTGGGATCATCCCCCAATCTATCCCTCCTCCTGGCACCGCTCCAGCGCGGGGAAGAACCAGTTAAGGCCCCGCCTCCCCTGTCACCATCTCCACCCCCCAGCCCCGCAGCGCGGGAAACCAGAGGAAAGCCCGCGCTTTCGCACTGCCCCACCACACCCTTCTGACGCAGCTCCCAAATATCAGCCCCACTCCATACCCCCACTCCGGCATAGAATACAACATACCCCCCCGACCCTCCCCTCAAGATACACAGCCCAAACAATGTCCCACAGCACAAAAACAAAAACATAGCAGAACAACCCCTCCGTAAATAACCATATCAAAATTGCAAAAGTACTAAAACAAGAAGAAAACAACAGAAGAAAAGAGAACACAGCAACAGCAGAATCCAGCACTAATATCTTACAGCCGACCTCGCAACCCCCAACCCCTAGTTCAAGTCCAGTTTCTCCGTCCGCACGAAGGCCCACGCCTCCTCCGGGGAATCGAAATAATGGTGCCGATCCAAATAAGTTACCCACAGGCGCGCGGGCGGCAACATTCCGAACTTTATCTTTTTTCTATAAAGCACCTCTTTCGTCCGATTAAATCCGGACCGCCGCTTAGCCACCTCCGCACTCCAGTCCTGGTAGATCCGCACTACCCCATTCTCCCAATTGCTGCTCTTCACCTTCTTGGCCCAGCGCAGCACGCACTCCCGATCACTGAACCGGTGGAACCTCACCAGCACCGCACGCGGGGGTTCATCTTCCTTGGGCCTCCTGGCCAGCACCCTGTGCGCTCCCTCCAGCTCCAAGGGCAGATGGAGAGATCCGGCCCCCACTAGCGAATTCAGCATTACAGCCACATAGGCTGTCAGGTCCGATCCCTCCAGCCCCTCTGCAAGGCCCAAGATCCGCAGGTTTGTCCGCCTCATGCGGTGATCCAGCTCCTCAAAGCGTTCCTGCCACTTCTTGTGGAGTGCTTCGTGCCCCTCCACCTTACTCACGAGGACCACGGCCTCCTCCTCTCGTTCAATGGCCTGCGTCTGCAACTTCTTGATGGCAGCACCCTGGGTGGACTGAATCTCTGACAGCCTTCTGTTTGTTTCCTGCAGAGAGCTCAGTACTTCATCCTTGAATTCTTTAAAGCAGCGCAGGAGATAAGTTTGTTGTTTCTGGGCCCAGAGTCTCCACCCCTCTGGAGCTTTGTCAGTGGCCATCTTGGATCCCTTCCCCCGTTTTTTCTGAGGAGCTGCTGCTGTTTTTTCCACCTTTCCACTCCGAGTTCGAGTCATGGACTGCAGGGAAAGTCGTTCAGCACACCTTCCCCCACCGGGAGACGTCGAAAAATTTCCGTTTTGGGCTCTCAAAAGAGCCGAAAAATCTCTTTAAAACGGGAGCTTCCAAATGTGTGGCTTACTGATCCATCACAGCCACCGGAAGAGAGTTTTCATATTTTCTATTGAACAAATAAATTATTAGAGAGAGAAAAAAACACGCAAAAATTAACATGTATATTTACAGGTAAGCATCTTCGTAATAACAACTGTGATCACCCCCTTTAGCCGGCATACATATTTTACATTCCCCAATATGGCCGAGGCATATGTTTATAGGCATTTATTTACAGTTTGGTTTTGGGCCTTGGCTAGCCATCAAACCCCCATAACGAACCTGTAGCCCCCCCCCCCCCCCCCCGCCCCGGCTACCTTCCCCGATTCCCGTCCATTTCCCTCTGATTCTTTTTTTTAAAATAATTTTTATTGAGAAATTTTGATTTTATACAAAACTCCTGTGTTTACGCCAGTGTCAACACTTAGCCGCGTTTTCAGAGAATCCCAGCCAATATTCCAAGTGTGTTCTAACCAGGGTTTTATAAAGCTGCAGCAAAACCTCGCGGCTCTTAAACGCCATCTCCCTGTTAATGAAAGCCAGCACTCCATAAGTCTTTTTTTTAAATGTTTTTTATTGAGTTTTCATATTTTCTTTTTTTTTAAATAATTTTTATTGAGAAATTTTGATTTTATACAACATTGACGCACCTTAGTAAAATACCGAAAATAACAATAATATTAACAATCATATACATTCGCCCCATCCCCATGAACAACCCAGCATTTTAACAACAACGCAAATTAACACACTATAAAGTTACAGAATAAACACTACAATAATGCACCCCCCCCCCCCGGGTTGCTGCTGCTATTGACCCAGTTACCTATCTCTGAGCCAGGAAGTCCAGAAAAGGCTGCCATCGTTTATAGAACCCTTGTATTGATCCTCTCAGGGCAAATTTGACCTTTTCCAATTTTATAAATCCCGCCATGTCACTGATCCAGGTCTCCACACTTGGGGGCCTTGCATCCTTCCATTGTAACAGAATCCTTCGACGGGCTACTAGGGACGCAAAGGCCAGGACACCGGCCTCTTTCGCCTCCTGCACTCCCGGCTCTAACGCAACTCCAAAAATCGCGAGTCCCCACCCTGGTTTGACCCTGGATCCAACCACCCTCGACACCGTCCCCGCCACCCCCTTCCAGAATTCTTCCAGTGCTGGGCATGCCCAGAACATATGGGCGTGGTTCGCAGGACTCCCCGAACATCTGGTGCACCTGTCCGCACCCCCGAAGAACCTACTCATCCTAGTCCCGGACATATGGGCCCGGTGCAGCACCTTAAATTGGATGAGACTAAGCCTCGCACATGAGGAGGAAGAGTTGACTCTCTCCAAGGCATCCGCCCAAGTCCCGTCCTCTATCTGCTCCCCGAGTTCCTCCTCCCATTTAGCCTTCAGCTCCTCCACTGACGACTCCTCCACCTCCTGCATTACCTTATAGATGTCAGACACCTTCCCCTCTCCTACCCACACCCCCGAAAGCACTCTGTCCATCGTCCCCTGCGAGGGCAGCAAAGGGAATCCCTCTACCTGTCGCCCAGCAAACGCCTTTACCTGCAGGTATCTGAACATGTTCCCCTGGGGAAGGCCAAATTTATCTTCCAGTTCCCCCAGGCCCGCAAACCTCCCGCCAATAAACAGGTCCCTCAATTTGCTGATGCCCGCCCTTTGCCACCCCCTGAATCCCCATCCGTGTTCCCCGGGATGAACCGATGGTTGCCACCCAGTGGAGCCTCCATCGAGCCCCCTGTTTCCCCCCGATGCCGTCTCCATTGTTCCCAGATTCTTAGGGTCGCTGCCACCACCGGGCTCGTGGTAAACCTCTTAGGGGAGAGCGGCAACGGTGCCGTTACCATGGCACCCAGGCTCGTACCTCTACATGACGCCATCTCCATTCTTTTCCACGCCGCCCCTCCCCCCTCCATCACCCATTTACGCACCATTGACACATTGGCTGCCCAATAGTACCCCAGAAGGTTGGGCAGTGCCAGCCCACCTCCATCCCTTCCTCGCTCCAGGAACACCCTCCTCACTCTCGGAGTCCCATGTGCCCACACAAAACTCAGAATACTGCTAGTCACTCTCCTAAAGAAGGCCCTGGGGATAAATATGGGCAGGCACTGAAAAAGGAACAAGAACCTCGGAAGCACTGTCATTTTGACGGACTGCACCCTCCCCGCCAACGACAATGGCAGCATGTCCCACCTCCTGAACAACTCCTCCATCTGATCTACCAGCCTGGTAAAGTTATGCTTGTGGAGAGTCCCCCAGTCCCTGGCCACTTGCACCCCCAGGTACCTAAAGCTCTCCCCTGCCCGCCTAAGCGGGAGCCTACCAATTCCTTCCTCCTGGTCTCCAGGGTGCACCACAAACACCTCGCTCTTGCCTAAGTTTAATTTATAACCTGAGAAGGTCCCAAACTCGGCTAGTAACTCCATCACTCCCGGCATCCCTCCCACCGGGTCCGCCACATACAGTAACAGGTCGTCGGCATACAACGACACCCTATGTTCCTCTCCACCTCGCACCAAGCCTCTCCATCTCTCTGAATCTCTCAATGCCATCGCCAGCGGCTCGATTGCTAGTGCAAACAACAAGGGGGACAGGGGGCAACCCTGCCTGGTCCCTCGGTAAAGCCGGAAGTACTCCGACCTCCTCCTATTCGTGGCCACGCACGCCATCGGGGCCTCGTATAGCAGCCTCACCCATCTAATAAACCCTTCACCAAATCCAAACCTCCCCAACACCTCCCATAGGTACCCCCACTCCACTCTATCGAAGGCCTTCTCCGCATCCAGTGCCACCACTATCTCTGCCTCCCCCTCAATCGCCGGCATCATAATGACATTCAGCAATCTCCGCACATTCGTGTTCAGCTGCCTTCCCTTCACAAAACCTGTCTGGTCCTCGTGCACAACCCCTGGCACACAGTCCTCTATCCTGGTGGCCAGGATTTTTGCCAGCACCTTAGCGTCCACATTGAGGAGAGATATGGGCCTGTATGAACCACACTGCTGGGGGTCCTTGTTTCCCTCTGATTCTTGGCCACCCGACTATTCTTCCTCTTGTACGTTGGCCACAAACAGGTCCCGGAACAATTGCATGAATGGCTCCCACGTTCTGTGGAAGCCGTCGTCCGACCCTCGGATGGCGAATTTGATTTTCTCCACTTGGAGAGATTCCGAGAGGTCGGACAGCCA
Source organism: Scyliorhinus canicula (assembly GCF_902713615.1). NCBI lineage: Eukaryota > Metazoa > Chordata > Chondrichthyes > Carcharhiniformes > Scyliorhinidae > Scyliorhinus > Scyliorhinus canicula. Next base: position 60,136,096 of record NC_052162.1, on the reverse strand, counting down.
GTCTGCAGCTCTGGGCGGTGCTGCTGACCGCCAGCCAAACAGGATTCTACGGTGGGCGATCAGGGAGGCAAAGGCAAGAGCGTCCGCCCTCCTCCCCAGGAATAGATCTGGCTGGTCTGAAACCCCGAAGGCCATAAGTCGTCTTAACTAGCCTATCTACCTGGGTGGCAACTTGTTGCTGTGAATCTAGATGGGTCATGATTAGAGTGACTTACCCCCTGCGTGCGACTATCATTTCCATAGTTCAAGTGCAAAGCATACTGTGCTGTCACATGATAGTGCACCAGACATTCTAACCTTTACACCAGACATTCTAACCTTTACATGTCTTCTTTTAGACATTGATTCAGGTCATTTTAAATTTGAGTTTTAACAGACATTTATTTTGTTGGGACTTAATCTGGACATATTTGTCTGCATGTGGTAATGGTGAATTATTTTATCTTGCTTGCCATGCAGTCCTCTAACCCTATCATTTAATTTCTGTTTAGCTCTTATCTCATGAACCATTATCTACTTTTTACTTCACTCATTCAACCCACTCAAAAATTAAACCTATCTCTGAATGTCCCATTTCTCTTTGCAGCCAGTGAAGCAGTTTGAAGAATGCTACATTTAGGAACGTGTTGGGATACTGGACCAGACCATAATTTTTGTTAGGATACCGGATGGGAAACCCCAAACAATTCGGTTTGTAAAACCGACAAAAGGATTCTTCAGGAGTGATGACTATGACCATTAGAAAGCTAAACACAGAATTAACCACATTAACATCAAAGAAATAGCTTTACAATTAACAAACAGTTCTCAACTAAAAGGAAAATCTTTAACTCACTATCTACACCTGCCACTCTATATATTCCAACCAAGCAACCCAATTCAGTTCAGAATCCACTCGTATTCAAAGTTAGCAGGGCTACTTGCTGATCTCTGTGCCGACGTTTGAAGTGACCCCCTTTTCAGGCACAACCTGAAAATCCTTCTGTCTTGTTAGGCTCAAATAATATGACAAAACTACATGCAGATCTGGATTTGCCCATGAATTACATCATCTGTATCCCGCTATGATGTCCTATGACCTGCTTTGCTCGGACTAAACACTACTCCCTCAAACTATCTACACTCGAGGGAACCACTTTTCTATAAACAATATTCCATTAACCATCTATATGTAACAAATAAATAGAATCAATTATTTCCTCACTTAATCACAGCTTTAGCAGACACTGCCTGTATCATTTGAACCCAGGGATTTTTACTCACATTACTACCAAAACATATAACAATTTCCTACATTTATCGCAAGCATAGGAGTAGGCCATTTGACATGTTGAGCCTGTTCCACCATTTAATTAGATCATGGAGGATCTAACTCAACGTCACTTTCCCACGCTATCCCCAAATTCCTTGATATCAAAATTATCCAGAAACCATAGATTCCTGTCTTGAACATGCTCAATGATTGAATTCCATCCCCTTAGCCATGCTGAGTGAATCTGTCTTAAATGACCTGGTCCCTTATTCGGGACTGTTTTCCCTGGTTCTAGACTCACCAGACTGGGAAACATCCTATACCTTGTCGCACCCTTTTAAGGATTTTGTACGTTTCATGAAAGTTATCAAATCCTTTAGACCAGATTTTAACATTTTCCCTACTACTGACATCAAGCAAACACATCTGTACCTGTTTACTCGCTTCCTCCCTACTTAAACAATAAGGGTTGTATTTTCTAGTTCCCAGTCTGCAGGAACTTTTTCGAATTCGATAGAAGTTTGAAAGATAATCATCAATGCATCCACTATCTCTAGCTGTCACCTTTCACACTGATATAGCTCATCCGGTCCAGGGGATTTATCCTCCTTCAATTTAATTTTTTGAATACCATCTCTTTATTAATACTTCACTAAGTTTCTTATTTTCACAAGCCCTTTTAGTGCCCTAGTGTTTCTGAGAGAATGTCTGTATCTTCCTCTGTGAAAACAAACACGCAGTAATTGTTCAGCTCCTTTGCCATTTCCCTATTCTCCATTATAAATTTTCCTGTCTCTGCCTTAATGGACCCATGTTTGTCCTCACTAATCTTTTCCTTTTTACATATGTAAAATTCATTTACAGTCTACCTTTGTTTCTCGCGACCGTACATTCATATTCTCTTTTCCCTTCTCTTCGTTGGTCCTCCTTTGCTGGATTCTAATTTGCTCCCAATCCTCGGACTTTCCACTCTTCTGGCAACCTTCTAAGACACTTCCTTTGATCTAATACTATCTTTAACATGTTAGCCACGGTTGATTCACATTTCCTGTTGGGTTTTTGTCTTAAGAGGATTGTATATTTGTTAAAGACCATGTAATACTTATTTAAATACTAGTCATTGCTGGTTTACCATCAAATATTTTGCCGTGAGGAGGGCGGCATGTGGCGCAGTGGTTAGCACTGGGGCAACACCGCTGAGGACCCGAGTTTGAATCCCGGCCCTGAGTCACTGTCCGTGTGGAGTTTGCACATTCTCCTAGTGTCTGCATGGGTTTCACCCCCACAACCCAAAGATGTGCAGGCTAGGCGAATTGGCCATGCTAAAGTGCCCCTTAATTGGAAAAAATTATAATAATTGGATACTCTAAATTTTTTTTTAAATATTTTGCCATCAATCCAAATTGCCCCTTATACCTTCAGTTTCCTTTGTTTAGATTTAAAATCCGAGTTTCAGTACTAACTATATCACTTTTGATCATATTATGGTCACTATTTCCTAAAGACTTCTTTTCAGCAAAGTTGCTAATTAACCCTTTCCTATTATGTAAAAATAACCTGATCACTAATTGGTTCTTCAATGTACTGCTCAGAAACCCATCTCGTACACGTTCTAGGAATTCATCCTCCATAGCATTAGTGCTGATTACGTTTATCCAGTCTATATGACGTTGCTCATTAATGTATTATACATTTTGTATGCAGTTCCTGAATTATACTGTGCCCAACGTTGCCATTACAGTTGGCCTTTAAACAACTCCCATCATGTTTGCCGCACTTTTTTATTCTTGGCTCCATCCAAACTGGTTCCTTTTTACAAACTTTTATCCCTTCCTTAAAGTTACAAAGCCTATGCATAGAGTGGACAGAACAGACACTTAATCCATCTCATTGCTTGCTCTAAAAAACAATTCAAATTCAAATTCAAATTGAAACCAATTCATAGTCTCCACAAGAGAGACATACACGATCCAAGCTAACGGGAAAAAGCATTGCACCTCATCTTGGGCTTGACCTGATGCTTGATCTTAGCCAAAAGGCCAAGAAGCGATCATCCAACCTGATTCTACACCTTGATCCTTTGGTCTAAGATCCTCTCTCATTACTGTACTGTAGGGAAGCATGTCAGTCAATCTGCATGCACTAAGGTCCCGCAAACAGCAATGTGATAAACAACCAAATGCTTTGGTTTTAATAATGTTGACCAGGTCCACAAAGCTCCATTGAACTTCCTCAGATTGGGTTATTGCATCCACCAAAGTGGGTAGATAAGAGTCTTGATTTAATGACATGGATACGATAGAAGCGCTGTCTGTAGAAAATCAAGTAAGATTTATTTTTCACTCGATTGTTTGGATCTGGAATGTTCTACCTGAAAAAATGGTAGAGATTGATTCTGTAATTTAGAGTTAAGGATAAAAAGCAAGGCAACAAGAGCACAAGGAGAGGCGATTTGACCCCAGGAGCCTAATCTGCCATTCAATAAGATGACTGATCTGATTGTGACCCTAACTCTTAAACAGTAAAGATGACTGCTCTTTCAATGAGCCAGTACAGACACAATGGGCCAAAAGACTTCATGGTGTGCTGTAAATTTCTGCAATTAGCATACAGCACTCTCTGAATTTTCCACTGATCCAATATTATGCCAAAGACTTGAACCTACAATCTTCTGACTGGGACATAAGTTCCACCACTGAGTCGAAGCTAACACTTGGGCAGATTAAATTTGGCAGTGCCTATTTTTGAGCAACCCCCTGCTTCATGTTAATACCCCCTACTCAAATTCCCAAACTTTGGGCCTCTGATCTCATCATAATGAAGGTGGTGATTACATGTCATACATAAGCATAAAGCAGCTTAAAGGATAATAATGAAATGGATTATTATTATAATTAACTACTTTACGAAGGGTGTGTTGACAGATTGTCACATCTAACTCCTAGGTTTAAAGCCAAATGAGGAAAACAAAAGGTGTAATTGATGCATACTGATCTCAAGAACAGCTGCAGAATTATGATTTCTGCCTTTACGTTCAAATGCTGTTTATTTAATTTTGCATTATTTACTTCTAAGCAACTATTTAAGTAAATCCCAAGCATTCAAATACTTTTTTTAAAGTTTGAGTCAAGTAGCTTTGATTCCCTTTTTAAAAAAAATATTTTTATTCTCCTTTTTCACATTTTCTCCTAAATTTACACCCAACAATAAACAATAATCAGTAACGAATGTAATGTCAGTCACCATATCAATACAACGATCCTATCCTCCCACCAAACCCCAAACATTAGTCTGCATGTTAACATTAAAAAAAAGGAATTAGGAATCGCCCATAGCCGCCATTAACACATACAGTTCCTCCCCCCCCCCCCCCCCCCCCCCATTAACACATACAGTTCCTCTCTTTCCCCCCCCCCCCCAATGTTCAACGTAAACCAATTCTCGAAAGTGCAGCTGGAGATGGTTGGGCCTAGGACATTGCCCCGAGAACTCTTGCAGTGATGTCCTGGAACTGAACTTTTTGACCTTCAATCATCTTCCTTTGTGCCAGATATAAGAATATAAGAACTAGGAGCAGGAGTGGGCCATCTGGCCTCTCGGGCCTGCTCCGCCATTCAATGAGATCATGGCTGATCTTTTGTGGGCTCGGCTCCACTTTCCGATCTGAACACCATAACCCTTTATTCTTCAAAAAACTATCTATCTCTATCTTAAAAACATTTAATGAAGGAGCCTCTACTGCTTCACTGGGCAAGGAATTCCATAGATTCACAACCCTTTGGGTGAAGTTGTTCCTCCTAAACTCAGTCCTAAATCATCTTCCTTTATTTTGAGACTATGCCCCCAGTTCTGCTTTCACCCGCCAGTGGAAACAACCTGCCCGCATCTATCCGATCTATTCCCTTCATAATTTTATATGTTTCTATAAGATTCCCCCCCCCCCCCCCCCCTCATCCTTCTAAATTCCAACGAGTACAGTCCCAGTCTACTCAACCTCTCCTCATAATCCAACCACTTCAACTCTGGGATTAACCTAGTGAATCTCCTCTGCACACCCTCCAGTGCCAGTACGTCCTTTCTCAGGTAAGGAGACCAAAACTGAACACAATACTCCAGGTGTGGCCTCACTAACACCTTATACAATTGCAGCATAACCTCCCTAGTCTTAAACTCCATCCCTCTAGCAATGAAGGACAAAATTCCATTTGCCTTCTAAACACCTGTAAACCAACCTTTTGCGTCTCATGCACTAACACATCCAGGTCTCTCTGCACTGCAGCATGTTTTAATATTTTATCATTTAAATAATAATCCCGCTTTCTATTATTCCTACCAAAATGGATAACCTCATATTTGTCAACATTGTATCCATCTGCCAGACCCTAGCCCATTAACTTAACCTATCCAACCCCCTCTGCAGACTTCCAGTATCCTCGGAACTTTTCGCTTTACCACTCATGTTGGTAAATGCCCCATGAATTTGAATCCCTCCCTCTTGCATCATCTCTCGAGCCACGCATTCATCTTATCTATCCTGACATTCCTACTCTGACTAGCACGTGGCACTGGTAGCAATCCTGAGATTACTACATTTGAGTTCCTACTTCTTAGTTTAACTCCTAACTCCCTGAATTCAGCTTGTAGGACCTCGTCCCGTTTTTTACCTATATCGTTGGTGCCTATGTGCACCACGACAGCTGGCTGTTCACCCTCTTTCTCTCCCCCCCCCCCCCCCCCCCCCCCCCCCCCCCCAGAATGTCCTGCAGCCGCTCCGAGACATCCTTGCACCAGGGAGGCAACATACCATTCTGGAGTCTCGATTGCGTCCGCAGAACCGCCTGTCTATTCCCTTTACGATTGAGTCCCCTATCACTATAGCCCTGCCATTCTTCTTCCTGCCCTGCTGTGCAGAAGACCCAGCCACGGTGCCATGAACCTGGCTGCTGCTGCCTTCCCCTGGTGAGCCATCACCCTCAACAGTATCCAAAGCGGTATATCTGTTTTGCAGGGAGATGACCGCAGGGGACACCTGCACTGCCTTCCTACTCTTGCTGTGTCTTTTGGTCACCCATTTTCCATCTCCCTCAGTAACTTTCACCTGCGGTGTGACCAACTCGCTAAACGTGCTATCCACGACGTCCTCAGCATCGCGGATGCTCCAAAGTGAGTCCATCTGCAGCTCCAGAGCTGTCAAGCGGTCTAACAGGAGGGGCAGCAGGGTAGCATGGTGGTTAGCATAAATGCTTCACAGCTCCAGGGTCCCAGGTTCGATTCCCGGCTGGGTCACTGTCTGTGTGGAGTCTGCACATCCTCCCCCTGTGTGCGTGGGTTTCCTCCGGGTGCTCCGGTTTCCTCCCACAGTCCAAAGATGTGCGGGTTAGGTGGATTGGCCATGCTAAATTGCCCGTAGTGTCCTAATAAAAGTAAGGTTAAGGGGGGGGTTGTTGGGTTACGGGTATAGGGTGGATACGTGGGTTTGAGTAGGGTGATCATGGCTCGGCACAACATTGAGGGCAGAAGGGCCTGTTCTGTGCTGTACTGTTCTATGTTCTAGGAGCTGCAACTGAACACACTTCTTGCACGTGAAGGAGCCAGGGTCAGTGGACGTGTCCCTGAGCTCCCACATTGCACACGAGGAGCATGACATGGGTTTGGGATCTCCTGTCATATCGTAAACCTTTGGTAAAATTATACAATTACAATTTCAAAAAATGAAAGAAAAAGAAATAAATTAGACAATGAAAAGAAAAACTACATCCCAGTCACTTACCAGGGTTAAAAAGCACCTCCTCCCCATCCAGCTTCGAATTCCCACCTAGCTTCAAATTCCCAAACTCACTCTTGATTGTGCCTCACTTGCTGTGTCTTCTCTGGCTCACTGGGAGAACTCACCCAGGGTCTCAGATGCTCTCTGGTTCTCTCCCTGCAGGTTAAAAGTTACAGGCCAGAAGAAAGAGAGAGAACAAAACAGCAGAGAAAAAGCACCTTCTCCCACTCTGCACTGAATTACCTCACTCCTCCAAATTACCAAGTTCAATATCCCATTCTTGATGTGCCTCACTCTGGCTGTGTCTCCTCGACTTGTACTGACTCTAACCAATGGAGAGTTTTACCCTGATTCCCATTAACTCCAGTTTAGCTAGGGCTTCTTGATGCCACACTCGGTCAACTGCTGCCCTGTCAAGAGCAGTCACTCTCGGGCATTCAGCTCTTTTGTCCATGGTTTGAACCAAGGCTGTAATGAAGTCAGGAGCTTAAAGACTCTGGTGGAACCCAAACCGAGCATCCGTGAACAGGTTATTGCAGGCCGAGTGAGTGCTGCTTGATAGCACTGTTGATGACTCCTTCCATCACTTTGCTGATGATGAAGAGTAGACTGATAGTGCGGTAATTGGCTGGATTGGATTTGTCCTGTTCGTTGTGTACAGGACACACCTCGGCAATTTTCCACATTCCCGGGTAGGTGCCAGTGTTGTATCTGTACCGTAACAGGTTGGCTAGGGGTGCGGCCACTTATGGAGCACAAGTCTTCAGGATTATTGCTGGGATATTGTCAGGACCTATAGCCGTTGCAGTATTCAGTGCCTTCAGCTGTTTTTTGATATCACGTGGAGTGAATCGTATTGGCTGAAGACTGACATCTGTGATGCATGATGCATTACATTTTGTAATGTTCTATGATGGGCTTTAGAGTGATTTCATAGGTTGGCGCAACATCGAGGGTCGAAGGGCCTGTACTGCGCTGTTATGTTCTATGCTGGGGACCCGGAGGAGACAGAGATGGGTCATCCACTCGGCACTTCTGGGTGAAGATTGTTGTGAGTGCCTCAGTTTTGTCTTTTGCACATATGTGCTCGGCTGCTCCATCATTGAGGATGGGATATTTGTGGAGCCTCCTCCTCCAGTGAGTTGTCGTAGTCCATCACCATTCACGGCTGGATGTGGCAGGACTACAGAGCTTAAATCTGATGCATTTGTTAAAATTAATGTGGCAGCGTTTAAACTAATGTGGCAGGGGGATGGGAACCGATGCAGGAAGTTGGAAGATAGTAAAACAGGGACAGAAGCAAAAGGAAGTAAGGGGAAAAGTGCAAGGCAGGGAAGACATAGTCAAAAATCAAAAAGGGCGACAGTACAAGATACAGTGACTGAGGGGAGCTCAGTGAATAGGCCCAGTAATACTAAAAGGAATAAAACTGGAGATGTTAAGATTCAAAACAGAGGTTAAAAAAAACCAACGTAAGTGAACTTTACCTGAATGCGCGTAGTATTCGGAATAAAGTAAATGAGTTGATGGCACAAATCATCGTGAATGTCTATGATTTAGTGGCCATTACTGATACATGGTTAAAGGATGGTCACGACTGGGAGTTAAATATCCGAGGGTATCAAACTATTCGGAAGGACAGAGTGGATGGTAAGGGAGGTGGTGTTGCTCTGTTATTTAAGGATGACATCCGGACAATAGTAAGGGATGACATCGGTGCTATGGAGGATAAGGTTGAATCCATTTGGGTGGAAATCAGGAATAGTAAGGCGAAAAAGTCACTGATAGTAGTCTATCGGCCACCAAATAGTAACGTTATGGTGGGGCAGGCAATAAACAAAGAAATAACTGATGCATGTAGAAATGGTACAGCAGTTATCATGGGGGATTTTAATCTACATGTCAATTGGTTTAACCGGGTCGGTCAAGGCAACCTTGAGGAGGAGTTTATAGAATGTATCCGCGATAGTTTCCTAGAACAATATGTAATGGAACCTACGAGGGAACAAGCGGTCCTAGATCTTGTCCTGTGTAATGAGACATGATTGATTCATGATCTCATAGTTAGGGATCCTCTCGGAAGGAGCGATCACAATATGGTGGAATTTAAAATACAGATGGAGGTTGAGAAAGTAAAATCAAATACTAGTGCTTTGTGTTTAAACAAAGGAGATTACAATGGGATGAGAGAAGAACTAGCTAAGGTAGACTGGGAGCAAAGACTTTATGGTGGAACAGTTGAGGAACAGTGGAGAACCTTCCAAGCGATTTTTCACAGTGCTCAGCAATGGTTTCTACCAACAAAAAGGAAGGACGGTAGAAAGAGGGAAAATCGACTGTGGATATCTAAGGAAATAAGGGAGAGTATCAAATTGAGGGAACAAGCATACAAAGTGGCAAGGATTGGTGGGAGACTAGAGGACTGGGAAATCTTTAAGGGGCAACAGAAAGCTACTAAAAAAGCTATAAAGAAGAGTAAGATAGAGTATGAGAGTAAACTTGCTCAGAATATAAAAACAGACAGTAAAAGTTTTTACAAATATATAAAACAAAAAAGAGTGGCTAAGGTAAATATTGGTCTTTTAGAGGATGAGAAGGGAGTTTTAATAATGGGAGATGAAGAAATGGCTGAGGAACTGAACAGGTTTTTTGGGTCGGTCTTCACAGTGGAAGACACAAATAACATGCCAGCGACTGATAGAAATAAGGCTATGACAGGTGAGGACCTTGAGAGGATTGTTATCACTAAGGAGGTAGTGATGGGCAAGCTAATGGGGCTAAAGGTAGACAAGTCTCCTGGCCCTGATGGAATGCATCCCAGAGTGCTAAAAGAGATGGCTAGGGAAATTGCAGATGCACTAATGATGATTTACCAAAATTCACTAGACTCTGGGGTGGTCCCTGTGGATTGGAAATTAGCAAATGTGACACCACTGTTTAAAAAAGGAGGTAGGCAGAGAGCAGGAAATTATAGGCCAGTGAGCTTAATTTCGGTAGTAGGGAAGATGCTGGAATCTATCATCAAGGAAGAAATAGCGAGGCATCTGGATAGAAATTGTCCCATTGGGCAGACGCAGCATGGGTTCATAACGGGCAGGTCGTGCCTAACTAATTTAGTGGAATTTTTTGAGGACATTACCAGTGCAGTAGATAACGGGGAGCCAATGGATGTGGTATATCTGGATTTCCAGAAAGCCTTTGACAAGGTGCCACACAAAAGGTTGCTGCATAAGATAAAGATGCATGGCATTAAGGATAAAGTAGTAGCATGGATAGAGGATTGGTTAATTAATAGAAAGCAAAGAGTGGGGATTAATGGGTGTTTCTCTGGTTGGCAATCAGTAGCTAGTGGTGTCCCTCAGGGATCCGTGTTGGGCCCACAATTGTTCACAATTTACATAGATGATTTGGAGTTGGGGACCAAGGGCAATGTGTCCAAGTTTGCAGATGACACTAAGATGAGTGGTAAAGCAAAAAGTGCAGAGGATACTCGAAGTCTGCAGAAGGATTTGGATAGGTTAAGTGAATGGGCTAGGGTCTGGCAGATGGAATACAATGTTGACAAATGTGAGGTTATCCATTTTGGTAGGAATAACAGCAAAAGGGATTATTATTTAAATGATAAAATATTAAAGCATGCCGCTGTGCAGAGAAACCTGGGTGTGCTAGTGCATGAGTCACAGAAAGTTGGTTTACAGGTGCAACAGGTGATTAAGAAGGCAAATGGAATTTTGTCCTTCATTGCTAGAGGGATGGAATTTAAGACTAGGGAGGTAATGTTGCAATTGTATAAGGTGTTAGTGAGGCCACACCTGGAGTATTGTGTTCAGTTTTGGTCTCCTTACTTGGGAAAGGACATACTGGCACTGGAGGGTGTGCAGAGGAGATTCACTAGGTTAATCCCAGATCTGAAGGGGTTGGATTATGAGGAGACTGGGACTGTACTTGATGGAATTTAGAAGGATGAGGGGGGATCTTATAGAAACATATAAAATTATGAAGGGAATAGATAGGATAGATGCGGACAGGTTGTTTCCACTGGTGGGTGAAAGCAGAACTAGGGGACATAGCCTCAAAATAAGGGGAAGTAGATTTAGGACTGAGTTTAGGAGGAACCTCTTCACACAAAGGGTTGTGAATCTATGGAATTCCTTACCCAGTGAAGCAGTTGAGGCTCCTTCATTAAATGTTTTTAAGGTAAAGATAGATAGTTTTTTGAAGAATAAAGGGATTAGGGGTTATGGTGTTCGGGCCGGAAAGTGGAGCTGAGTCCACAAAAGATCAGCCATGATCTCATTGAATGGCGGAGCAGGCTCGAGGGGCCAGATGGCCTACTCCTGCTCCTAGTTCTTATGTTCTTTTGTTCTTGTGTTATGCAATCGCTTACCTCTGTCTATTACTGGCTGCTTATGCTGTTGCACATAGAAGCTTTACCAGATTGACCATTTGTTTGGTATGCCTGGTGTTGCTCCTGGAATGCTCTCCTGCCTTGATGGTAATGGTAGAGTGAATTGATCCCCAGGCTTGATGGTAATGGTAGAATGGTATTTATGCTGGGCCATGTGGTTGCAAATTGTCGTTGAGTACAATTCTGCTGCTGCTGATGGTCCACAGCACCTCATGGATGTCCAGTTGAGAGTTGCATAACGCTGTTCAAAGTCTGTCCCATTCAGCACGGTGGTAGTGCCCACACAACACGATGGAGGGTATCCTCAATGTGAAGACGGGACTTTGTCTCCAGAAGCACTGTGCGGTGGTCACCTACCGATACTATCATGGACAGATGCATCTGCAGCAGGCAGATTGGTGAGGATGAGATCAAGTATGATTTTACCTCTTGGTTCCCTCACCACCTGCTGCAGTACCAGTCTAGCAGTTACGTATTTCGGGACCCGGCTAGCTCGGTCTGTGGTGGTCCTACCGAGCCACGCTTGGTGATGGACATTGAAGTCCCCCACCCAGAGCATCTTCTGCCGGTTGTGGTGGCAGAGTGGCATTGTCGCTGCATTAGTAATCCAGAGACCCAGAATATGATCTCGGGACCAGGGTTCGAATCCCACCACGGCATGTGATGGAATGCAAACTCAATAAAATATCTGCAATTAAAAGTCTAATGATGACCATGAAACTATTGTTGATTGTCATAAAAACCCATCTGGCTTACTAATGTCCTTTAGGGGAGGAAATCAGCTATCCTTACCTCATCTGGCCTACATGTTACTCCAGACCCACGACAATGTGGTTGACTCTTAAATGCCCTCTGAAATGGCCTAACAAGCCACTAAGTTGTATTCAATGCCAAGAAAACACAAAAAAGAAATGAATGTGGACAGACCACCCGGCAACAAACCAGGCACCAGGAATGAATGGATAAGTTTGCATTTGCCTTGTCAATTTGCATTACTAAAGAACCATACTAAAATTCTGAGCTTGGTACAATGTTTGATAAATTAACACCGTTACACCTTTCAATGCTCCAGATTTCCATCAAGTACAAAGCATTCAGTAACAGATGCAGTTTATCTGCTTGCTAGAGGTCTACAGTATCTGATCCAGCAGTGAATTAATTTGCATTTTATCACTATAATTTTCCTCCTCTGAATTCGTATTTTGAGGAAAAGGAAAGTTGATACAATTTTACTTGCTTTTTTTGTTAGTCATGAAATGAAAACAGTACTGCTGTAACGCTTGAGCTAAAAAAATATTCCTGTCGAAGTCTCTGTAATATTCCATTTTTCCACCTTACTGTTGAGCAGAAATTTGTAATAACCAGCCACTACGGAAGATTCTACATTCCGTAGAATTTACAACAAAGGAACAGGTCATCCAGCACATCTGTTCCATGCCAATATTTATGTTCCTGACACGCCACCTCCCACCCTCTTTATCTAATCATATTAGCATAGCCTATTTGTCCCTTGTGTTTTAGTTCCCTTAAACGCATCTGTGCTAGTCACCTCAATTACTCCATCTGGTAGCAAATTCTACATTATAACCACTCTCTGGGTAAACAAGTTAGAACATAGAACATTACAGTGCAGTACAGGCCCTTCGGCCCTCGATGTTGTGCCGTCCTGTGAAACCCTTCTAAAGTCCCTCTACACTATTCCCTTGTCGTCCATATACCTATCCAATGACCATTTGAACGCATTTAGTATTGGCAAGTCCACTACTGTCGCAGGCAGGGCATTCCACGCCCTTACTACTCTCTGAGTAAAGAACCTCCCTCTAACATCTGTCCTATATCTATCTCCCCTCAATTTAAAGCTATGTCCCCTCGTGCTAGACATCACAATCCGAGGAAAAAGGCTCTTGATGTCCACCCTATCTAATCCTCTGATCATCTTGTATGCCTCAATTAAGTCACCTCTTCTCTCTAACGAAAACAGCCTCAAGTCCTTCAGCCTTTCCTCATATGATCTTCCCTCCATGCCAGGCAACATTCTTGTAAATCTCCCCTGTCCCCTTTCCAATGCTTCCACATCCTTCCTATAATGTGGCGACCAGAACTGCACACAATACTCCAAATGCGGCCGCACCAGTACAACTGCAACATGACCTCATGGCTCCGAAACTCAATTCCTCTACCAATAAAAGCTAACACACCGTATGCCTTCTTAACAACCCTCGCAACCTGGGTGGCAACTTTCAGGGATCTATGGACATGGACACCGAGACCTCTCTGCTCGTCCACACTACCAAGAATCTTACCATTAGCCCAGTACTCTGTCTTCCTGTTATTCCTTCCAAAATGAATCACCTCACACTTTTCTGCATTAAACTCCATTTGCCACCTGTCAGCCCAGCTCTGCAGCTTATCTATGTCCCTCTGTAACTTGTATCATCCTTCTACACTGTCCACAACTCCACCGACTTTAGTGTCATCTGCAAATTTACTCATCCATCCTTCTACGCCCTCCTCCAGATCATTTATAAAAATGACAAACAGCAGCGACCCCAAAACAGATCCTTGTGGCACACCACTAGTAACTGGACACCAGTCAGAGCATTTCCCATCAACCACCACCCTTTGTCTTTTATCAGCTAGCCAATTTCTGATCCAAACTGCTAAATCACCCTGAATCCCATGCCTCTGTATTTTCTGCAATAGCCTACCGTGGGGAACCTTATCAAACGCTTTACCGAAATCCATATACACCACATCAACTGCTTTACCCTCATCCACCTGTTTGGTCACCTTCTCGAAGAACTCAGTGAGGTTTGTGAGGCATGACCTACCCTTCACAAAACCATGTTGACTATCTCTAATCAAATTATTCCTTTCCAGATGATTATACATCCGATCTCTTATAAACCTTTCCAAGACTTTTCCCACAACAGAAGTAAGGCTCACTGGTCTATAGTTACCGGGGTTATCTCTACTCCCCTTCTTGTACAAGCGGACAACATTTGCTATCCTCCAGTCCTCTGGCACTATACCTGTAGACAACGATGACTTAAAGATCAAAGCCAAAGGCTCAGCAATCTCCTCCCTAGCTTCCCAGAGAATCCTAGGATAAATCCCATCCGGCCCAGGGGACTTAGCGATTCTGGAAAGTGTGAAAATAGATAACACCTCCTCCTTATGAACCTCAAGCCCTTCTAGTCTAGTAGCCTGTATCTCAGTATTCTCCTCGACAACTTTGTCTTTTTCCTGTGTGAATACAGACGAAAAATACTCATTTAGCACCTCTCCTATCTCCTCGGACTCCACACACAACTCCCCACTACTGTCCTTGACTGGTCCTACTCTTACCTTAGTCATTCTTTTATTCCTGACATACCTATAGAAAGCTTTAGGGTTATCCTTGATCCTACCTGCCAAAGTTCTTTCTGAATTTCCCCATTTAATTTATTGGTGGCTTTTTATTCTAATTCTGGACTCACTGACAAATGGAAATATTTTCTCTTCATCTATCCCTACCAACCCCATTCACAGTCATTAAAATATCTCTATCAAAACACCCCTCCACCCTCCCTTTTCTGAAAGGAGCCCCAGCCTATTTAATCTATTGTGACAGGATTCTACCGCAGCTAAGAGCCTTTGCTTCTCAACACACTAACTCAAGCTTGGCTCAGGTTATCATTTAACAACCTAACATTTTGTACAAAAATGAAGCAAGTTAATTGTAAACAGTGCAGCAAAGTGTTGGTACAGATGGCATGATCATCAAACTACCTTCCAAAGAGCAATAAATGAAGTGTCCTTGAATATCAGTCCACAACTCGACAGCACAAACGTTCGGTTCAATGTCATTCAGGAGAACCACAGGGTTTCCATACATATTCAGTTCTCTTATATTCTACTAGCTGGAGGCTTGAACCACCATTTGTCTTTTGATTTCCCTTAATTTCACAGTGGACTTAAGTAAAGTTAAATTAATGCATTCTGGTGCCTTGCAAAGGTTTTAGTTAAAACACTTTGAGAAAAGCAGTCATCGAGAGCGGCACGGTGGTGCAATGGTTAGCAGTGCTGCCTCACTGCGTCGAGGACTCTGGTTCGATCTCTGGTCACTGTCAGTGTGGAGTTTGCACATTCTCACCGTGTCTGCGTGGGTCTCACCCCCACAACCCAAAGATGTGAAGGATAGGTGGATTGGCCACGCTAAATTGGCCCTTAATTGGAAAAAATTTAAAAGAAGAAAAGCGATCATCAAAAAGAGCGTGAGAGAATGATGATTAAAATGAACAACTATCACATAACAATCATCCTATCACAACTTCCAGTAAGATGTTGTATTGTTTAATTGATGTACTTGGTATAAAATCAGCCTCATAAAGTGAGCAAATCAAACTGGATAGCATAAAATCAGAGAGGATTTTTATTTAACATTAAAATAAAATATTTAGCCAATTGTAAAGTTGTGATTGCCTGAGTTATTTGCTTGTCTTTTGCTACCCATAAAAATTTAGCTTATCTGCTCCTATTTTTATCTCCTTTTTTGATTTGCTGCTTCCCTCAAGGGAATATATTCACAGATTTTTTTCGTCACTAGTTTATTTAGAACTTGTTTTCTTTGCAGAACATTAGGTCAAGATGCAATAATTCCCAAGACTTTGCATTACAAAACAGATGAAGTAGATGAATGTGAAAACTTTCCTATCTGTAAATGAAGATCTCACAGGTTTAAAATTATCCTGTTCCATGCAATTATAAAAATTATAACCTTGACAAAGGAGCAACTCTGCTGGAACATAGCCTGAGCAAAAGCAAAAAGCTGTGTTCACTGATGACTTCTTAGGGTAACTGGATTAACATTGAAGGAAAAGCAAGACATGTTGGAAACATGCAAGTGGTCATACACCACATGTGAATTGTGTTTAATGAAAGGCCCTCCAGGCTGCTATCCATGATGTTTATAACAGTGTGGAGCACAGAACTTTAATAAAATGAGTGCCTTGTAAGCAAGCGTGCAAAGTTCGGAATTTGGCTAAAGTGGGAATTTTTTTGCATGGGGGTGGGAGATTGATGCTTTTTATTTCACCTTCCGTAGCTGATGAGTGTTTATCTTCTACCATTAAGCTGGACAACCGTTGCATCATAATGCTTTACTTAAGTAACAGTAAGAAGTCCCCTGCAGTCATCTCCCTCCAAAACAGGTATACCGTTTTGGATACTGTTGGGGGAGATGGCTCACTAGGGGAAGCCAGCAGTAGCCAGGTTCATGGCACCATGGCTGGCTTTGCGGTGTAGAAGGGCTATAGTCATAGGGGGGATTCAATTGTCAGGGGAGTGGATAGGTGGTTCTTGGTCGAAAATGAGACTTCCCAATGGTATGTTGCCTCCCAAGTGCACGGGTCAGGGATGTCAAAGAATCGGCTGCAGAACATTCTGAAGGGGGAGGGTGAACAGCCTGTTGTCGTGGTGCATACAGGCACCAATGATATAGGTAAAAAACGGGTTGAGGTCCTACAAGCAGAATTCAGGGAGTTAGGAGCCAAGTTAAAAAGTCGGACCTCAGAGGTAGTAATCTCAGGATTGCTACCAGTGCCAGGTAGTAGTCAGAGTATAAATGAAAGAATGGCAGGATGAATGCGTGGCTTGAGAGGTGGTGCAGGAGGGAGGGGTTCAGATTTTTGGGACATTGGGACCGGTTCTGATGGAGGTGGGATTACTACAAATTGGACGGTCTACACCAGGGATGGACTGGAACCAATGTCCTTGGGGGTGCTTTTGCTAACGCTGTTGGGGAGGGTTTAAACTAATGGGGCAGGGGGATGGGAACCAAATGAGGAGGTTAGTGGACAGTAAGGAGGTAGTAACTAAAGTCTGCAAGGAACTAGATCATGAAGTTAGCGTGACTAAGGGGAAGAGTAGACAGGGAGCAGATGATGAACGCAAAGGGACTGGTGGTCTGAGGTGCATTTGATTTAATGCAAGAAGTGTGGTAGGTAAGGCAGATGAACTTAGGGCTTGGATTAGTGCCTGGAAGTATGATGTTATTGCTATTACTGAGACTTGGTTGAGGAAGGGCATGATTGGCAACTAAATATTGCAGGATATCGATGCTTCAGGTGGGATAGAGAGGGAGGTAAAAGGGGTGGAGGAGTTGCATTACTGGTCAGAGAGGATATCACAGCTGTGCTGAAGGAGGGCACTATGGAGGACTCGAGCAGTGGGGCGATATGGGCAGAGCTCAGAAATAAGAAGGGTGCGGTAACAATGTTGGGGTTGGGGCTGTACTACAGACCTCCCAACAGCGAGCGTGAGATAGTGGTACAAATATGTAAACAGATTATGGAAAGATGTAGGAGCAACAGGGTGGTGATGATAGGAAATTTTAATTTTCCCAACATTGACTGGGAAAGACTTAGTATCAGAGGTCTAGATGGAGCAGAATTTGTAAGGACCATCCAGGAGGGTTTTCTAGAGCAGTATGTAAATAGTCCAACTCTGGAAGGGGCCATACTGGATCTGGTATTGGGGAATGAGCCCGGCCAGGTGGTTGAAGTTTCAGTCGGGGATTACTTTGGGAATTGTGATCACAATTCCGTAAGTTTTAGAACAAAGACGAGAGTGGTCCTGAAGGAAGAGTGCTAAATTGGGGGAAGGCCAACTATACCAAAATTCGGGAATGTGAATTGTGAGCAGCTGTTTGAAGGTAAATCCACATTTGATATGTGGGAGGCTTTTAATGAGAGGTTGATGAGTGTGCAGGACAGACATGTCCCTGTGAAAATGAGGGATAGAAATGGCAAGGTTAGGGAACCATGGATGACAGGTGAAATTGTGAGACTAGCTAAGAGGAAAAAGGAAGCATACATAAGGTCTAGGCGGCTGAAGACAGACGAAGCTTTGGAAGAATATCAGGAATGTAGGACCAATCTGAAACGAGGAATCAAGAGGGCTAAAAGGGGTCATGAAATATCTTTAGCAAACAGGGTTAAGGAAAATCCCAAAGCCTTTTATTCATATATAAGAAGCAAGAAGGTAACTAGAGAAAGGGTTGGCCCACTCAAGGACAAAGGAGGAAAGTTATGCGTGGACTCAGAGAAAATGGGTGAGATTCTTAACGAGTACTTTGCATCGGTATTCACCGAGGAGAGGGACATGACGGATGTTGAGGTTAGGAATAGATGTTTGATTACTCTAGGTCAAGTCGGCATAAGGAGGGATGATGTGTTGGGTATTCTAAAAGGCATTACGGTGGACAAGTCCCCAGGTCCGGATGGGATCTATCCCAGGTTACTGAGGGAAGTGAGAGAGGAAATAGCTAGGGCCTTAACAGATATCTTTGCAGCATCCTTGAACACGGGTGAGGTACCGGAGGACTAGAGAATTGCTAATGTTGTCCCCTTGTTTAAGAAGGGTAGCAGGGATAACCCAGGTAATTGTAGACCGGTGAGCCTAATGTCAGTGGTAGGGAAGCTGCTGGAGAAGATACTGAGGGATAGGATCTATTCCCATTTGGAAGAAAATGGGCTTATCAGTGATAGGCAACATGGTTTTGTGCAGGGAAGGTCATGTCTTACTAACTTAATAAAATTCTTTGAGGAAGTGACAAAGTTGATTGATGAGGGAAGGGTGTAGATGTCATATATATGGACTTCAGTAAGGCATTTGATAAGGTTCCCATAGTAGGCTGATGGGGTCCAGGGTGTACTAGCTAGATGGCTGGGCAACAGGAGACAGAGAGTAGTAGTGGAAGGGAGTTTCTCAAAATGGAGAATTGTGACCAGTGGCGTTCTACAGGGATCCGTGCTGCGACCACTGTTGTTTGTGATATACATAAATGATCAGGAGGAAGGTATAGGTGGTCTGATTAGTAAGTTTGCAGATGACACTAAGATTGGTGGAGTAGCAGATAATGAAGGGGACTATCAGAGAATACAGCAGAATATAGATTGGAGAGTTAGACGGAGAAATGACAGATGGAGTTCAATCCGGGCAAATGCGAGGTGATGCATTTTGGAAGATCCAATTCAAGAGCGACCTAAATGGTAAATGAAAAAGCCCTGGGGAAAATTGATGTACGGAGAGATCTGGGTGTTCAGGTCCATTGTACCCTGAAGTGGCTGTGCAGGTCAATAGAGTGGTCAAGAAGGCATACGGCATGCTTTCCTTCATCGGAAGGGGTATTGAGTACAAGAGTTGGCAGGTCATGTTACAGTTGTATAAGACTTTGGTTCGGCCACATTTGGAATACTGTGTACAGTTCTGGTTGCCACATTACCAAAAGGATGTGGATGCTTTGGAGAAGGTGCAGAGGAGGTTCACCAGGATGTTGCCTGGTATGGAGGGCGCTAGCAATGAAGAGAGGTTGAGTAGATTAGGATTATTTTCATTAGAAAGACGGAGGTTGAGGGGGGACCTCATTGAGGTTTACAAAAGCATGAGAGGTATAGACAGGGTGGATAGCAAGAAGCTTTTTCCCAGAGTGGGGGATTCAATTACTAGGGGTCATGAGTTCAAGGTGAGAGGGGAAAAGTTTAAGAGAGATATGCATGGAAAGTTCTTTACGCGTGGAAAGTTCTTTACGCAGAGGGTGGTGGGTGCCTGGAACGCATTGCCGGTGGAGGTGGTAGAGGCAGGCACGATAGCGTCATTTAAGATGTATCTAGATTCTAGACAGATACATGAATGGGCAGGGAGCAGAGGGATACAGATCCTTAGAAAATAGGCGACAGTTTTAGATAGAGGATCTGGATCGGCGCAGGCTTGGAGGGCCGAAGGGCCTGTTCCTGTGCTGTAATTTTTCTTTGTTCTTTGTTCTTACAACACCAGGTTAAAGTCCAACAGGTTTGTTTCAAATCACTAGCTTTCGGAGCACTGCTGCTTCCTCGGGTGAAGGAGCTCTGAAAGCTAGTGTTTCGAAATAAACCTGTTGGACTTTAACGTGGGTTGTAAGACTTCTTACTGTGTTCACCCCAGTCCAACACCGGCATCTCCACAACTAGCCAAATAGATATGGCAAGGCAACTTGTTTCTCATTAACTGTAACATGTGGGAGTTTGTGGGGAGCATTGTAATCAATCCCAAGCAACTTTGGCTCACAGTTATTGAAGAGTTCAAGCTGTGCAGACATTGCAGAGCATCAGTGAGGGGGCGAGTTAGGAGGCAGTCTTAAGTTGAACTTTGGAATTGATCAATGGTCAGGGACAGGCTGGTGTAGCTGTAAGGTATAGGGATCCAGAATGTAGTGATGGTGGAGCCTTGACTTTGACAAACAAGTACCACATATATGGGTGAGAACAAGGACTAGAGTGTGGATGGGCATGACCTGTCACCTTGGTGAAGGAAGCCATTCAAGTCGATGCAGATAAAAGGAATGAGATAGTAATAGCTGACAGTATAGTTGGTGGGATAGATGCTGTTCTCTGCAGCAGCAATCAGGAGTTGCCTAAGTTGTGTTGCTTCTCCAGTACCTGGGTTAAAAATGTCTCACTGTGTCTGGAGATAATCATGGAGTACGCGGAACAAATTATGCACTTGTTGTGGTCCGTATAGGAACCACTAACATAGGTAGAACTGGGAAGGTTGTTCTGCTGAGAGAGCTTGAAGAGTTAAGAGACCAAAATAAAATGTAGAACCTCAGAGCTAATAATCTCTGGATAGTTGCTTGAGTCATAGCATAGTACAGGATCAAGCAGAATAGAAAATTAAACATGTGACTCTGAGTAGTGCAGGAAGAAAGGGTCATGATTTTGGGGGAAAGAGGGAACTGTTCCTTTTGAGATTAATTCCACTTAAACCAGACTGGATCCACATCCTTGTGAATTGTATAACCACGGCTGTGGACAGGACTTTAAACTAAAAGAGTTGGGGTTGCAGTGTGGAGGAGAAGTGAAACAAAATTTAGAAATCTGAAGAGACATCAAGGCAATCAAGCAATGTATCAGGTTTGATTCCCACTTGGGTCACTGTGCGGAGTCTGTACGTTCTCCCCGTGTCTGTGTGAGTTTCCCACGGGTGCTCTGGTTTCCTCCCACAAGTACTGAAAGACTTGCTGTTAGGTGAATTGGACATTATGAATTCTCCCTCTGTGTATCTGAACAGGCGACTGGGGGCTTTTCACAGTAACTTAATTGCAGTGTTTTTTTTAAATATAAATTTAGAGTACCCAAGTAATTTTTTCCAATTAAGGGGCAATATAGCGTGGCCAATCCACCTAACCTGCACATCTTTGGGTTGTGGGAGCGAAATCCACGCAAACATGGGGTGAATGTGCAAACTCCACACGGACAAGCCAGAGCCGGGATTGAACCTGGGACTTCAGCACCATGAGGCAGCAGTGCTAACCACTGCACCACCGTGCTGCCCAACTTCTTTTTTTTTTTAAATAATTTTTATTGAGAAAATTTTTTACATGAAAATATTTACCCCAACTAACTATAGAATATTACAAAACAGTCCCTCTTAACAAATATCCCCCCCCCGCCCGAACTCGCGCGCGCGTTGTCCCTCCCCAAAAACAAACAAAGCAACAATCAACATCAAACATGAACTGTGAACAAATTTGCCCGCATTACAACCGTAAATAACCCACCACACCCGTTGTTGCCACCCCCCCCCCTCCCCCCCCCCCCCCCCCCCCCCCCCCCCCGGGTTGCTGCTGCTGCGACCTCTGTACCCTATCTCTGAGCCAAAATGTCGAGGAAAGGCTGCCACCGCCTGAAGAACCCTTGCACCGACCCTCTCAGGGCAAATTTGACCCTTTCCAACTGAATAAAGCTTGCCATGTCATTAATCCAAGTTTCCACGCTTGGAGGCCTCGCGTCCTTCCACTGTATTAGTATCCTTCTTCGCGCAACTAGGGACGCAAAGGCCAGTACTCCGGCCTCTCTCGCCTCCTGTACCCCCGGCTCCACCCCAACCCCAAAGATCGCTAGTCCCCATCCTGGTTTGACCCTGGATCCCACCACCCTCGACACCGTCCTTGCCACCCCCTTCCAGAACTCCTCCAGTGCCGGACATGCCCAAAACATATGGACATGGTTCGCTGGACTTCCCGAACACCTGACACATCTGTCCTCACCCCCAAAGAACCGACTCATCCTTGTCCCCGTCATATGGGCTCTATGTAGCACCTTAAATTGAATGAGGCTAAGCCTCGCACATGAGGAGGAAGAATTAACCCTCTCCAGGGCATCAGCCCATGTCCCATCCTCTATCTGCTCTCCCAGCTCCCCCTCCCACTTGGCTTTCAGCTCCTCTACTGATGCCTCCTCCGCCTCCTGCATTACTTTGTATATGTCCGATATCCTCCCCCCTCCGACCCAGACCCCCGAGAGCACCCTATCGCTCGCCCCCCTACTGGGGAGCAAGGGAAACCCTTCCACCTGGCGTCTAGCAAATGCCTTCACCTGCAAATGTCTAAACATGTTTCCCGGGGGGAGCCCGAATTTCTCCTCCAGCTCTCTCAGGCTCGCAAACCTCCCATCTACAAACAGATCCTTCAGCTGCCTGATGCCCACCCTGTGCCAGCTCTGGAATCCCCCGTCCATGTTCCCCGGGATGAATCTATGGTTCCCTCTTAACGGTGCCTCCATCAGACCTCCCACTTCCCCCCTGTGTCGCCTCCACTGCCCCCAGATCTTGAGGGTGGCCGCCACCACCGGGCTCGTGGTGTACCTCGTGGGAGGGAGCGGCCATGGCGCCGTTACTAGGGCCCCCAGGCTTATGTTGCCACAGGACGCCCTCTCCATTCGTTTCCAAGCTGCCCCCTCCCCTTCCATCATCCACCTGCGCACCATCGATACATTAGCCGCCCAGTAATACCCCGAAAGATTGGGTAATGCCAGCCCTCCACTATCCCTACTCCGCTCCAAGAAGACCCTCCTCACCCTTGGGGTGCCGTGCGCCCACACGTAGCTCATGATGCTGCTCGTCACCTTTTTGAAGAAGGCCCTAGGGAGGAAGATGGGCAAGCACTGAAATAAAAACAAAAACCTCGGGAGGACCGTCATTTTAACGGACTGCACTCTGCCCGCCAGCGACAGCGGCACCATGTCCCACCTTTTAAATTCTTCCTCCATCTGTTCCACCAGCCTGGAGAAGTTCAACTTGTGGAGAGTCCCCCAGTTCCTTGCCACCTGCACCCCTAAATATCTAAAACTCTTTCCTGCTCTCTTCAACGGGAGTCTCCCGATTCCCTCTTCCTGGTCCCCTGGGTGTATCACAAATACCTCACTCTTGCCCAAGTTTAGCTTGTACCCCGAGAAGTCCCCGAATTCTGCTAGCAGTTCCATCACCTCCGGCATTCCCCCTTCTGGGTCTGCCACATATAGCAGCAGGTTGTCCGCGTATAGCGATACTCGGTGCTCCTCCCCGCCCCTTGTCAGCCCTCTCCACCCCCCGAGCCCCTCAGTGCCATCGCCAACGGTTCAATTGCCAGTGCGAAGAGCAGGGGGGACAAGGGGCACCCCTGTCTGGTCCCCCGGTGGAGCCCAAAATACTCCGATCTCCTACCATTCGTCACTACACTTGCCGTCGGGGCCGAATAGAGCAGCTTCACCCATTTAATAAATCCCTCCCCAAATCCAAACCGTTCCAGCGTCTCCCACAGGTACTTCCACTCCACCCTATCAAATGCTTTCTCCGCGTCCAATGCCACCACTATCTCCGCCTCCCCCTCCACTGCCGGCATCATGATGACGTTTAGCAGTCTCCGCACGTTCGTATTAAGCTGCCGCCCTTTCACAAAACCCGTCTGGTCCTCGTGTATCACCCCTGGCACACAATCCTCTATCCTGGTAGCCAGGATCTTTGCCAGCAGCTTGGCGTCCACATTCAGGAGCGAGATAGGCCTATACGACCCACACTGCACGGGGTCCTTGTCCCGCTTCAAGATCAGAGAGATCAGTGCCTGCGACATTGTTGGGGGCAGAGCCCCCCCCTCCCATGCCTCGTTGAAGGCTCGTACCAGCACAGGGCCCACCAAATCCGCATATTTTTTGTAAAATTCCACCGGGAACCCGTCTGGCCCCGGCGCCTTCCCCGACTGCATATGCCCAATCCCCTTGACTAGCTCCTCTAACCCTATCGGCGCCCCCAGCCCCTCTACCAGCTCCTCTTGGGTGCTGCCCAACTTCATTGCAGTGTTAATGTAAGCTAACTTGTGACAATAATAAAGATTATTATTATTCGACATTTGGTTAAAGGCAAAATAGGACAAGTAGGAACAGAGGATTTAATGGTAATAGTGCATTTGCAAAAAATGGTCCACAAAAAGAATAATGCTAGGCTATTTGGATGGACAAAGCACCTGGAACAAGATAGATGAACTAGAGTCACAAATAGAGATAGAAGATTTTCATATAATTGCCATTACAGAGACGTGGGCAGAGTTTATGCGACGATATGGGGCAAGCGCAGAGGTTGAAAAAAAAAATGCTGTTCATCAAGATGGAGAGTGACGTAGTTCAGTGTTTTTCAAACATTTTTTCCCCAGGACCCACTTTTACTAACCAGTCAACCATTTGGACCCATGCCGATATTCGTGACACACACGGGCTGATCTTCTTGACACACCATTAGTGCTTACATTTAATGCGACAGATGACCCTGCTTGTTCCTCGAAATCTCATTTGTTCTGTCATTCACTGTTACATTTCTGCTAAGGACTTCAGCTGACGATTAAGTTCTCACTGCATCCTTTGAAAAAAATCAAGAGGTTTGTCCTCGAACTTGCCATGCTTTTTCTGCAAATGTCTTTGAAGTTTTACGGGTTTCAAACTGACATTTGCCAGTACTTCCCTGCATATAACACACATGGGCTTTGCATCCTGATGTGCATTGGCAAAGTTAACACAACCCACCTAAAAAAATCATCTTTATGCTGCTTTGTTCCCGATTTCAGTTTCTTCCTAATTGTTTGTTCACCAGAGCCCATGGAGCTCTGGATATAGCCCACATCAGCATTGCTTTGTCCTGCTGTGGACTCTGCTGAGAAGCTCTTTCTGACAGATTCAATTGTGAGATCCTGTGCCTGTGTATGTATCTGGCCCTCTCTTCCTTTATTACAAAATGACCCATCTTCAGTTGCTTGCTGGCTGGCAGCTACCAAAGTGAGGATCTCTGCTCTGTGATTTTGCGCTCAAAGCATGTGATATCAGTGGATGATGCGCATGACCTGCTCTCTGCTGCTGATTCTGGCGGGAAAACTCAATTAAAAAGAAAATTTGATCCTGCGACAACGCGCTGACGCTAGGAGAAGGCTGTCTACCCCGCTAGGCTCAGGCATGTGCAAGATCCGGCTCGGGACTCGCATGTGGGGCACTGCAAGCATTCTTGAAAGCCAATCGTAGTCATTGGGCACTACTTCCCACAATTGGCAATGCCACGACCGATCGCTTCGCGATCTTCCTGACACCTGCATGCACACACACAATTTACACACACAATTTACAGTGCAGAAGGAGGCCATTCGGCCCATTGAGTCTGCACCGGCTCTTGGAAAGAGCACCCTACCCAAGGTCAACACCTCCACCCTATCCCCATAACCCAGTAACCCCACCCAACACTAAGGGCAATTTTGGACACTAAGGGCAATTTATCATGGCGAATCCACCTAACCTGCACATCTTTGGACAGTGGGAGGAAACCGGAGCACCCGGATGAAACCCACGCGCACACGGGGAGGATGTGCAGACTCCACACAGACAGTGACCCAAGCCGGAATCGAACCTGGGACCCTGGAGCTGTGAAGCATTTGTGCTATCCACAATGCTACCGTGCTGCCCAACGCGACCGACCCTGAGTTTGAAAATGTCTGACGTAGTTGACTCTGAGGCTAGGGTCCTGAATCTAAATAAAGGAAACTATGATGATATGATGTGCAAGTTGGCTATAATAGATTGGGAAACATTACTTAAAGGAATGACTGGAGATAGGCAATAGCAAACATTCAAGGAGCGCATGGGTGAACTGCAACAATTGTTTATTCCTGTCTGGCACAAGGGCAGCATGGTGGCACAGTTTTGCACTGCTGCCTCACAGCGCTGATGTCCCAGGTTCGATCCCGGCTCTGGGTCACTGTCTGTGTGGAGTTTGTACATTCTTCCCATGTTTGCGTGGGTTTCGCCCCCACAACCCAAAGATGTGCAGGGTAGGTGGATTGGCCACGCTAAATTGCCCCTTAATTGGAAAAAATGAATTGGGTACTCTAAATTTAAAAAACAAATTCCTGTCTGGCACAAAAGTAAAACTGGAAAGGTGGCCAAACCATGGCTTACAACGGAAATTAGAGATAATATTCAATCCAAGGAGGAAGCCAAACAAATCAGCCAAGAAGAACAACAGGTTTGAGGATTGGGAACAGTTCAGAATTCAACAAAGGAGGACCAAAGGATTGATTAAAGGGAAAATAGAGTCAAGAATGGATTGTCTCCTCTTCTGAAGCTGTATAGGCCACAGTAGTATTGACTAATGAACATAGCCTATTGAAGTGTAAGTAAGTTATTTTATATTTTTTATCAAGTAGGGGTTTATCTGGCGTTCCTTCAAGTTATTCTTGCAATCATCAATATTCATTTTTCCCAATGTGGGCTATTTTTAATTAAGTTTTTATTTCAGGAATATTACCCCTACCAGGATGGAAAAGAAAAAGCATAAATCTGGGTCACTAAAACGCAAAGAACAAAAAGAAGCAGAAAGGAAGGAATCAGCCAAGCGATGCAGGCCTATTACAGAGTTTATAATACCACAAGCACAATCCACATCAATATCCAGTTCTGCAACAAATAATCAAGAAGCAAGAAACAATGCTCATGGTGATGATGCAATGACATGCAAGTTACAAGAACAGAGAAGAGCTACTTTGAATGTAGAGACAAATACAAGTGCATCCATTACTAATCAACCCAGGCCCAATATTTCTTCTGGCTTCCTTGTTCCGGTATCTGTACTGCCTGTAGTTGCAACATCTAAACACATAGCTTCAACTAGTGACAGGGAATCAGATATTCCTTCAAGCATAAATGACTTGGTTTCTGAAGCACATCCTGTAAATGAACCTACGCAAGAAAATGAAAGGTCAATTACTGGAATCTTCCAATATCCACCACGAGCAAAACTAAAACAGTTTTTTGCTGAACATCCACTTCAGCCACTTGATGATCTGCCATTTGATGCTCGTTTGTATGAGAGGAAAATTATGAATGACTCAGTCCCAAGAAAATGGCTAACATATAACAAAGAAAATAGATGCTTATATTGTTCATACTGCTTAGCCTTTGAGTTTCCCAACACTTGTAATCCATCACCCTTTGTACGTGGCTTTAGTGACTACAGGCGTATTAGCCAGAGCTTGACTTTACATGAATCGACAACAACACATGTCAGAAATGCTCAGCAATATATCAGTGTGGTTAATGATGGCACCTTAGATACATTTTTTGCAGCATCACTAATTAAAAGGAAAGAAGAGGTATTGAAGCAGAGAAGTATTGTCATGAGGATTATAGACATCATAAAGATGTTAGGCAAGCAAGCACTTCCTTTTCGAGGTCACAGTAATGAATCAGCCTACACTCTAGATAATGAGGTTCTGAATCATGGCAATTTTTTAGCTACAGTGCAGTTGATGGCAAAATATGACCCCATTATGGCAGCTCACGTTTCTGCAGTGCAAAACAAGTCTAAACAAAGAATCAAACGATTAGAGCAACAAGGAAAGGCTCAAAGTAAAGACCGTGGTGGACTTGTTACATACCTGAGTAAAACAACTATAAACATGTTAATCAAAATTATGAAGAATATGATACAAGAAAGAATTAGTCATGAAGTTTCTCAAGCAAAATATTATTCTATTCAGGTTGATTCAACACAAGATAATTCATCCATCGATCAGTTTAGCATTATTATTCGGTATGTGCTTAAAGGTATTATCTGTCAGCGACTACTTTCAGTTGTGCCAAGTAATGATAGTACAGGACAGGGACTTTTTGATCTATTGATTGAAACATTAGAGCATCTTACAATTGACCCCCAATAATGTTTATCTGATAGCACAGATGGCGCTGCAAGCTACCATGGCCAGTATAATGGTTTACAAAGTAAAATTGCTGATGTGGCTGATCAACATGTTCATATATGGTGCTATGCCCATGTCTTGAATTTGGTGATAACTGAAACAACAAAATGTTGTGTGCCTGCAGTTTCTTTTTTCAATTTGCTCCAGAATATAGCAACTTTTGTGAAAGCATCATACAAGAGAATGGCTGTATGGATAGAAGTTGTTGGAAAACATCTAGGACAAGAAAAAATGAAACGATTAAAGCTAATTGGTGAGACCAGATGGTCAGGAAAATCCAATGCAGCAACAACTTTATTTGGACGTTTTGATGATGCCGCTGCCAGTACTTTCGTAAATCTATTGACATGCTTATAAATGATACATGATTCAGAAAAGTTTGATGCAAAAACAAAACATGAAGCAAATGTTTTACTTCAAAGTCTTCTAAAGTTTGAAACCATATTGACAGCATTTACTTACTTGTATATATTTGAAACTACAACCCCGTTATCAAGTTATCTACAGACAAGTGGTTTAGATATCTTTACTGCATGGAGTTTGGTGGATTCAGCTACAACAAAGTTGAAGGAACAGACAAGAACATTTGATAACGTTCACAGCAAGGCTTTGGAATTTGTAAATAAATGTAATGACAGGATTTCACAGATGAATATGGATGAAAATCAAACATTGGAAATTGATGCGTTGGAAACAGCATTGCCAGTTAAGAGGCAGAGGAAGAAGAAAAGAATGGCAGATGAGCTTATTGATGATGCAAGAAATTCCTCAGATTCTCTAGCTGATTTTCGAGTAAATGTGTTTAACCTAATAATGGATCGCATTGTCCAGTCACTAGAATCACGCTTTGTACAACACAAACAGTTGTATAAAGATTTGTCCTGCTTGGTCCCAGCAAAGTTTAAAACTATTGCAGAGAAGGGCCTTGAAGATGAAGCATTGGAAGGTATTATTAAGCTGTTTCCACAAATCAGCAAAGATCAAGTAATATTGGAATTGTTTTCTTTTGCTTCAATCTTTGATGTATTAAAGCTATTGCTTAATGATGGTGAGAATATGGATTCCAGTTGCAACAATTGTAAAATTTGCAGCACTTGCCCATCGTGTGTACTAAAAATTCTGGCATCCAACAGACTTCATGACAAGGCATATGATAACCTTTATGAACTTTATAAAGTCATCTGCACACTCAAGTCCAATGTGAGAGGACATTTTCAAAGCTAAAGATCATAAAGACAAGGTTAAGAAATTCGCTGTCTGAGGAGAATTTGGAATCATACATGTTGCTATCCATTGAAAAGGAATTGTTAGATGAATTGGATGCAGAAGCAATTATTGGCAGATTCGCACAATCATCTAGCGAACACAAACGATTGCTCTTAATATAGTGGACTGCATGCAATGCTCTATTGTGCTTTTGAACTATCTGTTAATGTGTAAATTGTGCAGTAAACTATTTAAAAATATCGACCAATTACTTAAAATTTTAAGAAATAAATAAAAAATTCAATTATAACATTCTGTATTTACATTTGGTATCTACTGCCAGTAATATGTACAGTACATGTACACTGTAATTACTAAGAAATACACATTTTTTCCACAAAAATTTTAATTGTACCTTTTTTTCCATATGTATTTTTTGAAAATTTTACTTATTCGTTATGAAAATTAAATGATAGCATTGTAGTTGTGGGTGGGCCCCCTTTGTCTCCTGGCAACCAATATTTTTAGACAGAGTCCGCCACTGCGTGACGTTGTGTATATTGTTTGTTGCTTGCTGATTTTGGTTGGGTTCTATGTTTCATTGTTCCCTCCCCACCCTCCCCTCCCTCTTTCATTGGCATATGTTATTGTGTTGTGGCTTTCAGTTCCCTCTGGTTTACTGGCTGTTGGCTGCAAACAGGTCTTGGAACAACTGTTTAGCTATGTCCACTTGATGTTCAATGGTGATGGTGGAAGAGTGGTAATTTTATTGGACTTATAATTCAGAGATTCAGGCCAATGGTTTAAGATAATGGGTTCAAATCCTACCATGGATTTTAAATTCTAGTGGAATATAAATTAAATTAATAAATATGCACCATAAACGGTGAGCACGAAAACTTTCATAAATTCTTGTAAAAGCCCATCTGGTTTACTACTGGTTTTGCTACTGGGGCTGGCTTAGCTCTGTGGGCTAGACAGTTGGTCTGTGATGCAGAACAAGGCCAGCAGCGTGGGTTCAATTCCCATACCAGCTGAGAATTCTGAATTCTCCCTCCGTGGACCTGAACAGGCGTTGGAATGTGGCGATGAGGGACCTTTCACAGTAACTTCATTACAGTGTTAATTTAAGCCTACTTGTGACAATAAAAAGATTATTATTATTACTGTCCTTTGTGGAATGAAATCTGACGTCCTTAATGGCCTGGCCTACATCTGATTCCAAGCCCACCACAATGTGGTTAATTTTTAACTGCTGCCTGAAATGGCCTAGCAAGTCACTCAGTTCAGGAACTATTAGGAATGGGAACAAATGTTAGCTTTGCCAGTGATGCCCACATCTCATGAAAAAAAAAGTTACCATCGCTGAATCTCTCACACTTAACACCCAGGGGTTACCACTGCAGAAACTTAACTACAGCAGCCATATAAATACTGAGGCTCCAAGAGCAGTTCAGAGGCTGGCAATTCTGTGGTCAGTATTCTATTTTCAATTTAGAGATTAATGTTTGCTGACAACAAAGTGTTCATAATAATAATAATAATACAAAGATTAATGGAGCAATTCATTTGGCTAACTTTCTGATTTCCTTCAAGCTATGGTCCATTGGCGAGGATGGAGTTGCTTCAAACAATAACACTTGTTTGTGTGTAACTTTTTTCAAATTCTGCTTCATTTTATGCAGCAGTGGAGAATCATTCTACTGTAACATTTTATAGCACAGAAGGATGCTATTTTGACCTTTGAGTCTGTGCTAAGTCTTTGCTCGAGCAATCCAAAACCAATGCTCCTGCACTGTTCTCTCCCTGAACTCTTTGTTTAAGAGATGCAATGGTCTTTGCTTCAATTACCACTTGCCGCAGAGCATTCCCTGCTCCAATATGCTCTTTGTAAAGCTATGCTTCCAATGCCTCCCAAAACAACATAAGCACAAAAGAAATAGGCGCTGGAGAAGCCATTAGGCCCTACAAGCCTGTTCCGAATACAATCATAGTTGATCCTCTACCTTAACTTCAACATTGTGCACTATCCTGTATCCCCTAAACCCATTAACCCTTTTAGTGTAAGAAATGTCTCCTGATCTCAGTCCTAAATAGTCAATTCCTTATTCTGAGACTATGACCCTATGTGTTTGATTCCCCAGCCAGGATAAACATTATTATGGATTCTGGAGTATGATTCTTCTGGAGGCAGTTCAACATGGAGATGGAGTTCAGAGATGGAAGAACAGGAAGACATTGTCTGTGGTGGCAAAGCTCAAGGAATCCTAGGAACATGAGGAATGTCATGTTGTCTTCACTGTCTTTTCTGGTGTATATGTAAAATCTTGTATAACAAATTCTAGTTGACTCATAAATACTAGTTATTCATACCTTGTTAGATCAGGCACAACTGAGGATCCTGGTGTTGCGATTCCCCGCAAATGCGGCGAGTCGTAAAGGCTGCCGTGAAACTGGCCGTGTTTCACGGCAGCCTCCGCGCCCCCTCCCGGGACCCGATTCTCCCCCCGGGGCAGGGCTAGCAGCGGGGCCCTGTGAACCACGGCATCGCGGCCTTAGTGACCGTCGCTAAGTCTGCGCGCCAAGCGTCACGCCAGCTGACGCGTATGATGACGTCAGCCGCGCATGCGCGGATTGGACGGCTCCAACCCGCGCATGCGCGGGGCCGTCATCTCCCTCGGCCGCCCCGCAGGATCAGTCGGAGGGAGAAAGAGAGCGTCCGTTACGGACGCACTGCCCGCGATCGGTGGGCACCGATCGCGGGCCCATGCCTCCCTTGGCACGGCCATGGTACTGCCGTGCCAAGCGGGGCCCTGGATGCCCAGAACGGGCATGTTGCAGCCGTTTTTACGATGGCAGCAAGCAGGTGTGTTTGCTGCCGTAAAAACGGCCGTAAAGGCCTGGGAACTCGGCCCATCGGCCTGGGGGGAATCGCTGTTCGCCGTAAAAAACGGCGAGCAACAATTCGTGTCGTGGGGCGGTTGTTGGGGGGGGGGGAGAATAGCGGGAGGGCGTGAAAAATGTCGGGGACGCCCTCCCGCTATTCTCTGACCCGTCGTGGGCAGCGGAGAATCGCGCCCTAAGACTTTGGAACTTAGAGATTTTAATTAGAACCCTAAAGTTTTTTTACTATATGCACTGGCTTTCCCTTATCTACTTTGCTAGTTACAATGTTAAATCACTAACAGATTTACCAGGCAGGATTTCTCCTTCATAAATCTGTGATGACTCTGCCTAATTGTATTATAATTCTCAAAGTGCTCTGTTATCACTCCCTGATAATAGATTCCAGCATTTTCTCTACTCCTTGCTTTCTTATTGTCAATTTTAAATTGATAGCCCCTCATTAAGACTCCCCAGCTAGAGGAAATTGTCTTTACCTTTTTAGATAAACCAAACCCTTTATAATTTTGTAAATGCCTAGTAAATATCTACCTAGTCTTTCTACTTCATTGGAAATTATCCTTTCAAAAGCAAATCATTTAAATATAAAGGAATAGATGCACATTTATGTTCGGGTGTCTTCCCAGCCAATTTTGTCACTGCATCAAACCCTTGCATCCTATTTGTTAAAGTTTATTTACCAATAGGGCAGCACGGTAGCACAAGTGGCTAGAACTGTGGCTTCTCAGCGCCAGGGTCCCAGGTTCAATTACCCGCTGGGTCACTGTCTGTGCGATGTCTGCACGTTCTCCCCGTGTCTGCGTGGGTTTCCTCCGGGTGCTCCGGTTTCCTCCTACAGTCCAAAGACATGCGGGTTAGGTGGATTGGCCATGATAAATTGCCCTTAGTAACCAAAAGGGTTTGGAGGGGTTATTGGGTTACGGGGATAGGTTGGAAGTGGGGGCTTAAGTGGGTTGGTGCAGAATCAATGGGCCAAATGGCCTCCTTCTCCACTGTATGTGCTACGTGCAGACTAGGTGGATTGGCCATGCTAAATTGCCCCTTAATTGGAAGAATTGAATTGGGTACTCTAAATTTATTTTTATTAAGCTTATTGACCAAATCTTGAAATAGACAATTGTATGTCAAGAACCTTTTTATCCACTGTTAGACCAGATGTCCACACCATGCGAGTACCCATCATTTGATGTAAAATGGGACTAAAATAGCAGTCCCATTAGAGTGGCTGCAAAGATGCATGATGGTGACAGTGGAAAAGTTTGTGAAAGTGGAATTAAGGACTTGTGTTAATGCTAAAATAAATGTAGTGTCACTCTTAACATTCCTGACCCTGCTAGATGCCGGAGCATGTGGAAAAAGGTGTTAGGTT
Organism: Scyliorhinus canicula; assembly: GCF_902713615.1. Classification (NCBI taxonomy): domain Eukaryota; kingdom Metazoa; phylum Chordata; class Chondrichthyes; order Carcharhiniformes; family Scyliorhinidae; genus Scyliorhinus; species Scyliorhinus canicula. The sequence goes on along the minus strand of NC_052162.1, from coordinate 60,102,125 downwards.
CATCAATAAGACATGTCTGACTGTATTTAAAATACATTTTAATAATGGTAGATGCATAGTATTACATTTACTTTGGATGAACAGCAATCCTTAACTCTGTTTTCAGAACACTGCCCAGTGTTACAGAGAACAAAGAAAAATACAGCACAGGAACAGGCCCTTCGGCCATCCAAGCCTGCGCCGACCATGCTGCCCATCTAAACTAAAATCTTCTACACTTCCTGGTCCGTATCCTTTTATTTCCATCCTATGCACGTATTTGTCAAGATGCCGCTTAAACGTCACTTTCGTCCATGCTTCCACCACCTCCTCCGGCAGCGAGTTCCAGGCACCCACTACCCTCTGTGTAAAAAAACTTGCCTCGTACATCTCCTCTAAACCTCGCACCTTAAACCTATGCCCCCTATTAATTGACCCCTCTACCCTGGGAAAAAGTCTCTGACTATCCACTCTGTCTATGCCCCTCATAATTTTGTAGACCTCTATCAGGTCGCCCCTCAACCTCCTTTGTTCCAGTGAGAACAAACCAAGTTTATTCAACCTCTCCTCATAGCTAATGCCCTCCATACCAGGCAACGTCTTGGTAAATCTTTTCTGCACCCTCTCTAAATCCTCCACATCCTTCCATTTATCGCAACTCCTAACTTTGTAACCATGCCAGGTGAAACTGACAATTTGGTCCCAGTTTACATTAAATTTTGAATCAAAGCCTGGGAATTATTTCTACTTCAATTTTAAATTGTTTATCAAGAAGAATTCTGTACCTACAGTGAAAAACGTGGCCCTCTAAAAGATTTACTCCCAACAGTTTGTTCAATAACCATCAACAGTTAGGTTCACTGCATGAAATTCACATTTTCAAGTCCGAAGATTTACCACTTCTTGACCTGATCTTTTGTATAATCCTAGTCATGGCAATAATCAGCAAATTGGATTATTGGCTAGAGAAAAGGATGTATAACAGAATGTCCCAAAAATGAAACAAATTTGGAATTAGGTCATGGTACAATGCAAAATAGCAGAATGCTTGCTACTTTATGGGTTACATGCAAATTCAGAAGGCGTATACAGATATATACAGCTTTACATATGGTAAGAGTAACTCCTATTCTCCGAACGAACTTCAGATCATACCATTAATCAGCAAAGTAGAGGCTCTGATGAAATGTTAGCAACCTAAAATGTTAACCTGTTTCTCTGTCCAAATGGATGCTGCCTGACTTGCTGAGTATTTCCAGTATTATCTGTCTTTATTACAGATTTATGGCATCCACTCTATTTTTCTTTTGTTGTAAACTAGCTTGAAATAGAACATGATGCGATTGAGGTAAAATTGCTGGGATTTGCCTGTTCAGTAACCAGCCACTAGACTCAACTTTCACATCTATTTAGTCTGCTGCCAATGAGGTAAGGAGCATGTGCCATTCATAGAATTGCTTGACTTTCACTGCTAGTAGCAAATATTCAAATAGAGGATCTAAAGGATGTGTGCCAATCGGAAAAAGCGATGCACAGGCAAAACAAGGAGCTAAACGTGTAACTGAAAAATAGGCTTTCACCAGTCACCCTCAGCAAGTGGCCACATCCAAACTGATTTAAAGGCCATTTAGCCTTCTGTATTTGCATGTAACCCATAGAGTAGCCATTTAGATGCTAAATCGCTACTCTATGGGTTACACATTTAAAGGCCATTTAGCATCATCCCACATTTAAGTAGATGTTTATTTAACTTTGTTTTAACTGAGTTAATTATTTTTGCTGGAGTCCATTCCCCATGCTGCTTGTGATAAAATTTATTCTGATCCTGCCAACTTCGTAATTTATTTTCACTTTCTAACCTCTGGAATCATAATCTAAGTTAAATAATTTAAATATCTGTTTTCCACTTTTTGGTACTTTGTCCAAATCTTCGATCTTTTTGAATGTGGGGAGATAAAATTACACTGAGTACTTTCAATGTGTTCTTATCAATGGAAGTTCAGATTACCTATTTGAGCACACAATTAAATGTCCTTGAGATTGGTCATAGGACTTGATTAGCAAACAGATACCGTATGCCTGTCATATTTTTGTAGATAGATTTTTCTGTGAATGCTGAGCTAGACATTTACCAGGAATCATTCCTGATATTACTTTCTAAATCTATAGGTCTACGATGAATGTTAAAAATAAGCACCATACCTTTAATATTCAAGCTCCCAAGCTCAAAAATAAAATGTATCAGATGATTTGATGTTGGAATTTTTCCATATTAATAATTAATTGAAAGCTTTATTTGTCCTTCCTCTCTTCCCTGGTAGTAATATAAAATTGCAGATTATAAGTACTTACGAAATTATTTCTGGTTAAGATATGTTCACCTTAAGAGTTACTGGAAAGGTTCCAAAATTCCATTATGGAAAATCTCATGAAATCAATGGCAACCCAGTTGATAACAATTATTGAATCCTTCTGTGTGTAATATGATTACTTTATCAGATCTAGGCTGGTCAAAAAGGAACACATAACACAAATATTTTAAAAATCTCTCCAACATTTTTAAGTTCTATATACCTATGTATGAATTAATAAATCCATTAATATATGAATGTATATTATAGGTAACCAAATGGTAGGAAGGATTTAGAGGAGAAAATTTACAAGAAATTTACGGAAACTTGGAAGAACTGCTGAGTAGTGATAATGGAGGAATTGAATTGTCAAAGAACAAAGAAAGCCTGCGTCGATCACGTGTCCTATCTAGACCAACCACCTGCATCCTTCCATACCCCATCTGTTCACGTGTCTATCTAGATAAGTCTTGAAGATCGCTAACGTTTCTGCCTCAACCACCTCACTTGACAGTACACTCCAGGCCACCACCACCGTCTGTGTAACAAACTTCCACCGCACATCTCCACTGAACCTATCCCCCCTCATCTTGAACTTGTGCCCCCTTGTCATTGTCATTTCTGCCCTGGGAAAAAGCCTCCAACTGTTCACCATATCTATACCCCTCATAATTTTACAAACTTCGATCAGGTCGCCCCTCAGCCTACATCTCTCTAGGGAGAACAATCGCAGTTTATTCAATCTCTCTCATAACTGATATCCTCCATACCAGGCAACATCCTGGTAAACCTTTTCTGTACTCTCTCCAAAGCCTTCACGTCCTTCTGGTAGTGCGGTGACTAGAATTGGACACAGTATTCCAAATGTGGCCTAACGAACGTTCTATATAATTGTAACATAATTTGTGAGCTTTTATACTCCATGTCCCGTCCAATGAAAGCAAGGATGCCATATGCTTTCTTTACCACCATTTCCACCTGTGCTGTCACTTTTAAGGATCTGTGGATCTGCATGTCCAGATCTCTCTGTGTCTCTCTGCTCCTGATGGTTCTGCCATTTATTTTATAGCTCCCACCTGAATTGGATCTACCAAAATGCAACACCTCTCATTTGTCCGGTTAAATTCTACCTGCCATTTCTCCGCCCAATTTTGCAGTCTATCTATATCCTGCTGTATTCTCTTATAATCTTCATCAACTTCCGCAACTCCTGGAATCTTAGTGTCATCCGCAGACTTGCTAATCAGACCAGCTATGTTTTCTTTCAAGTCATTTATAAACATTACAAATAGCAGAGGTCCCAGTACTGATCCCTGCGGAACACCACTAGTTACAGACCTTCATTTGGAAAAACACCCTTCCACTGCTACCCTCTGTCTTCCATGGCCAAGCCAGTTCTGAATCCGTCTAGCAAGTTCACCCCTGACCTCGTGTGATTTAATCTTTTGCACCAGCCTGCCATGAGGAACCTTGTCAAATGCTCTACTAAAGTCCATGTAGACAACAGCCACAGCACTTCCCTCATCTTTCTACCTATGTCATTCGTGCCAATGTGGATAATGACCTGTCTGATTTCCCTCATGTTTTATGATGCTTTGAACCTGCTCAGAGACATCTAGGACCCTGCCACCAGGGTGGCAAAGTACCATCCTAGATGGCGATAGTAACAGTACACAGAAAATAGAGGTGGATGAATTCCTGAAATGTGTGCAGGAGAACTTCCTGTTTCCAGTCCAAAGATGGAGTGAAACAGTGCTGGGTCTAGTTCCGGGGAAGAAATGGGGCAAGTGGAGCATATTTTAATGGTAGAGCATTTGGGGAACAGTATGATATCATCATAATATCATCAAGTTAAAAATAGTTATGTAAAAGGACATGATTTAATTAAACATAAAAGCACTTAACTGAAGGACTAATTTCACTGTTAGAAAGGAAACTGACCCAGGTGGATGGAAATAAAGATAGTTAGGTGAAAGATAATTGAAGCAGTCCATGTCTAAATGCAGCAAGACCTGGACAATATGGAATCTTGAGCTGACAAGGGGCAAGTAACATATATGTCACACAAGTGCCAGTCAATGACCATCGACAATAAGAGAGAAACTAACCATTACCTCTTCACATTCAATGGCTTTACGATTGCTGAATCCTCTAATATCAACATTAGAACATGGAACATAGAACATTACAGCGCAGTACAGGCCCTTCGGCCCTCGATGTTGCGCCGACCTGTGAAACCACTCTAAAGCCCATCTACACTATTCCCTTATCATCCGTATGTTTATCCAATGACCATTTAAATGCCCTTAATGTTGGTGAGTCCACTACTGTTGCAGGCAGGGCATTCCATGCCCTTACTACTCTCTGAGTAAAGAACCTACCGCTGACATCTGTCCTGTATCTATCTCCCCTCAATTTAAAGCTATGTCCCTCGTGCTAGACATCACTATCCGAGGAAAAAGGCTCTCACTGTCCACCCTATCTAATCCTCTCATCATCTTGTACGCCTCAATTAAGTCACCTCTTAACCTTCTTCTCTCTAACGAAAACAGCCTCAAGTCCCTCAGCCTTCCCTCATACGATCTTCCCTCCATACCAGGCAACATATTGATAAATCTCCTCTGTACCCTTTCCAATGCTTCCAACTCCTTCCTATAATGTGGCGACCAGAACTGCACGCAGTACTCCAAATGTGGCCGCACCAGAGTTTTGTACAGCTGCAACATGACCTTATGGCTCCAAAACTCAATCCCTCTACCAATAAAAGCTAACACACTGTACGCCTTCTTAACAACCCTCTCAACCTGGTGGAAATGTTCAGGGATCTATGTACATGTACACCGAGATCTCTCTGCTCATCCACACTACGAAGAATCTTACCATTAGCCCAGTACTCTGTCTTCCTGTTATTCCTTCCAAAATGAATCACCTCACACTTTTCTGTTTTAAACTCCATTTGCCACCTCTCAGCCAGCTCTGCAGCTTATCTATGTCCCTCTGTAACTTGCAACATCCTTCCGCACTGTCCACAACTCCACCGACTTTAGTGTCATCTGCAAATTTACTCACCCATCCTTCTACGCCCTCCTCCAGGTCATTTATAAAAATGACAACCAGCAGTGGCCCCAAAACAGATCCTTGTGGCACACCACTAGGAACTGAATTCCAGGCTGAACATTTCCCATCAACCACCACCTTCTTCAAGCTAGCCAATTTCTGATCCAAACTGCTAAATCACCCTGAATCCCATGCCTCTGTATTTTCTGCAATAGCCTACCATGGGGAACCTTATCAAACACTTCACTGAAATCCATATACACCACATCAACTGCTTTACCCTCGTCCACCTGTTTGGTCACCTCAAAGAACTCAATAAGATATGTGAGGCACGACCTACCCTTCACAAAACCGTGTTGACTATCCCTAATCAAATTATTCCTTTCCAGATGATTATAAATCCTATCTCTTATAAACCTTTCCAAGACTTTGCCCACAACAGAAGTAAGGCTCACTGGTCTATAGTTACTGGGGTTGTCTCTACTCCCTTTCTTGAACAAGGGGACAACATTTGCTATCCTCCAGTCTTCCGGCACTATTCCTGTAGACAATGATGACATAAAGATCAAAGCCAAAGGCTCAGCAATCTCTTCCCTAGCTTCCCAGAGAATCTCCGTATTCTCCTTGACAACATTGTCTTTTTCCTGTGTGAATACTGACGAAAAATATTCATTTAGCACCTCTCCTATCGCCTCGGACTCCACGCACAACCTCCCACTACTGTCCTTGACTGGCCCTACTCTTACCTTAGTCATTCTTTTATTCCTGACATACCTATAGAAAGCTTTAGGTTATCCTTGATCCTACCTGCCAAAGACTTCTCATGTCCCCTCCTGGCTCTTCTTAGCTCTCTCTTTAGGTCCTTCCTAGCTAACTTGTAACTCTCGAGCGCCCTAACTGAACCTTCACATCTCATCTTTACATAAGCCTCCTTCTTCCTCTTGACAAGTGTTTCAACTACTTTAGTAAACCACAGTTCCCTCACTCGACCAAATCCTCCCTGCCTGACAGGTACATACTTATCAAGGACACCCAGTAGCTGTTCCTTGAACATGCTCCACATTTCAATTGTGTCCATCCCCTGCAGTTTCCCTCCCCATCCTATGCATCCTAAGTCTTGCCTCATCGCATCATAATTGCCTTTCCTCCAGCTATAATTCTTGCCCTGCGGAATATACCTTCCCTTTCCATCGCTAAAGTAAACGTAACCGAATTGTGGTCACTATCACCAAAGTGCTCACCTACCTCCAAATCTAACACCTGTCCTGGTTCATTACCCAGTACCAAATCCAATGTGGCCTCGCCTCTCATTGGCCTATCTACATACTGTGTCAGGAAACCCTCCTGCACACATTGGACAAAAACAGCCCCATCTAAAGTACTCGAACTATAGTGTTTCCAGTAAATATTTGGAAAGTTAAAGTCCCCCATAACAACTACGCTGTTACTTTTGTTCCTATCGAGAACCATCTTTGCAATCCTTTCCTCTCCATCTCTGGAACTTTTCGGAGGCCTATAGAAAACTCCCAAAAGGGTGACCTCTCCTTTCCTGTTTCTAACCTCAGCCGATACTACCTCAGTAGACGAGTCCTCATCAAACGTCCTTTCTGCCACTGTAATACTGTCCTTGACTAACAATGCCACCCCTCCCCCTCTCTTACCACCTTCCCTGAGCTTACTGAAATTTCTAAACCCCGGAACCTCGGATTCCACGCACAACCTCCCACTACTATCCTTGACTGGCCCTACTCTTACCCTAGTCATTCTTTTATTCCTGACATACCGATAGAAACCATTCCTGTCCCTGCTCTATCCATGTCTCCGAAATGGCCACAACATCGAAGTTCCAGGTACCAACCCATACCGCAAGTTCACCCACCTTATTCCGGATGCTCCTGGCATTGAAGTAGACACACTTTAAACCACCTTCCTGCCTGTCGGTACACTCCTACAACCTTGAAACCTTACTCATGACCTCACTACTTTCAACCTCCAGTACACTGTATACTGCTGAATTAATTTAAACCCTCCCAAAGAGCATTAGCAAATTTCCCCTGCAGGATATTGGTACCCCTCTGGTCCAGGTGTAGACCATCCCATTTGTAGAGGTCCCACCTACCCCAGAATGAGCCCCAATTATCCAGGTATCTGAA